>NC_030416.2:32659067-32714067 GCF_001660625.3 Ictalurus punctatus
CTTGCCTTGGGTGCTGGCACTGTTTTTAGGACTACCAGACTGATAAAACATAAAACTAGGCTAGTGTGGTGTCACTAGTCAAGGGAAAGCACAAGTAAGCTATCACTGTATGGGTTTAGCTGCTACAATGCTTTGCAATGTACATTATCTTTCATTATGCTCTGCTCATATCATGTTCACATAAACTGGAACTCATATAGACATGTACACACCTTGTTTTCCTACTCAGCGTGAGAGGATGTTACTGTTTCAGTTTCACCTGCTTTATTGTTTAAAATAAAATCAGCGTATATCCATTTTTCCTTACACTACACAGCAAAATCCCCAGAGTTGATTTAACACCCAGTGTGTTTAATTTACACCCTACAATGTTTAAATAAGTCCATTGGAGACAAATGAACACTCTGGGTGTTAATTCAACACTAGGGATTTTACTGTGTACCTGTGTGAGCTAGCGTTTGGCAGAATTGAGAGCTGTCAGCCAATAAGACACAAGTGTTTCCACGTATTTTCCTGTAAACCCTGTCTAATTGTCCTCACCTCCGTTCACTGAAGATACAAAATTACAACATCGCCGTCTTCTTTTTCGCCGTAGTGACAAACTTCTCCAAGTGGATAATTATTCGGGGCTAAAGAAATTTTTTTCAGGCTACAGCCCTCAATGCCCAGGCCAGGTTACGCCCCTTGCATCCGCGCAAAACATGATTTATTTTGAAAAAGCATTTTACTTAATATTGTTTTCTTAGCAATAAATTTGTAATGGAAGTAATGTAATTTCATTGACAACAGTAACTGTAATCAAATTACATATATTTGAAATGTAATGCGTTACATTACTGTGTTATCAGAGAAAGTAATTAGAATACAGTAACACGTTATACCCAAATCTGGTTATCACTAACTATAAGAGCTATAACCAGTCATTTTCTCACCAGCATCTGTTTTTTCCTCGATCTTGAAGACGTTCCCATGTCAGAAAACCTAAAGTTACATTTTTACCTCTGACTGTTACAAAGTGCAGACACTAAAGACTCCTTCCATAAATTCTAAATAAACTAAAGAAAATTTCACTATATCAGCAGTAAACACATTTTACAATAAGTTCTTTAGAGCATCTATCATACCAGTCCCTGTGAATGAGCTGTTAGTATAGAAACAACAAAATTTTAGAATGAGCTCATTAATATAAACCTGTGAGCCAGAACATAAACAATTCATAATTTACATCGATCCTCCTTAACGAACATAGAAAGACACACTAATACCAATAACGTCATCTCAACCTGTTTTGCTTCATTCTCCATACATTTCTCTTCAAATTCCACTGTAGTACTAGTATGTGCTCTGGGTGGGTCGGGCATGGGCCACTGCTCCTTTACCCACAAAGGTGAAAGACTCATATCATAGTTAAGGTTAGCTTTTCATTAGTTTGTGATTAGTACATGCCATTAGTTGATATTTAAGTAAGTATTAATTCAAGTGTTAGTCCATGATTATTCATGTACTGTTATTGTAAAGTGTTACCTACAAATATGATATAATATATAACATTTTACACACAATGATTGACATTTTCAACTAAATTCATTAAAACATCATCCATTAAAAATTATATTTCTATTCTTACTTGGCTCTCACTCTCCACTGTTGCTTTTTTGACCGCATTTCATTTATTACTGTTTGTTTGGAGTACAAATATGAAGCTGTGAACATGCAACTTTAATTTTTTCACTATTTATTTAAAAGAAAATTCTGAACAGAGCACAATACTGTATTAGAGGCAACAGTAGAAGAGATGCCAAACTGTTTTCAACAATACTGAAAGCTCAGGAAACACAACACAGTGAACCAGCATTACAGTACAGTATAGTAAAAATATAAACATTATAAATAACCTACGGAACTCGGAAACAACAAAATTACAGAAGCAATTTGTATTAAATACACCACAAACAAGTACCTGTTGGTGTTAGTGGTCATTAAATAACATGCTTCATTTACACTTAGATACAAAATAGGCTGCTCTGGTGTACAAGTATACTTTGAAAGAATATATGTTATATAGAAAATTCACTGGATTTTCATTCATATTTTGTCATCACCATGGGAAAAAAGAAAAAAAAAACAAAGGGAACACTAAAGAGAACCTATATATACACAGAATATTGTAGGTTTGGTGCAACCGGCTTTAATAGCACAGATTTTTCTTAACGTCAAGTATAATTAGACTGCATAGTCAGAATAACTCAGAGATGAGTTAAAGATTGCAGCACATGGTGTCAGGGACGATTATTTGTCATAGTAGCATTCTTGCAAATTTATTTAAAAAAAAAAAAAAAACTGTTTAAAATTTGTAGGTTTTAAAGTGTAGGGTTAGAGAGATGAACATTTTCTAACCAGATTGCCATAACTTGCTCAAATACTTACCACTTATTTATGAGATCAGTTTTGATATTTCATCACACAGGCATTAGTCTAGTGCTACTAAAAAAATAAATAAATAAATAAATAAAGATTTTTAAAAAGGAATAATGTGTGTGCATTTGCAACTATAAACAACACTTCCTGTTGTAATCTGTATTGAAGCATAACCACATATATGAAACATCACATACATGTTACTTTTTGGTTATAAAATTAAAAAATAAAATCTCTGTGCCATATTTTTTTAAATTTGAGTCCAAACCCAGTATGTTCGCTGTAAAAGAGCCACTGCAGAAGGTAAATTTTTTTTTCCATAAGATCAGCCATTGCCATATCTTGCTGAAATCTGAAGTGTTACAAATTGCCATAAATACACAGGCAAAAGAGCTCTTTAGCTATTATATATTTATTTTTTTCCTCTCTCCGTTCCTCCATTATAAATATGCACAGGCCATACAGCCTAAATAACACACTTATCATAATTCTGTGTAGCTGTGAGGGGTTTTAGCCTAATTCATTCACTGCAGTCCAATATCACACACGTACACACACACGCACACACACACCTACCCATGCACACACATACACAATTTCATTCGTCAGCAGCAGTAAGCCAGCTGGCTCTGAAGCAGCTCCAATTATCCAGCAGCTCCGTGTCTGTCAGGCTGGAGGGAAGTGAGTGAGCACAGCTGAAGTTTGAATGAGACGGAAGGCGTACGGTCGAAAGAGGAGAGGGAACATTTTTTTAAAGAAACTGTGAAGAACGAACCAGCGTTGAAGACTGGCAGGAAAAATCCACAGCTCTAAGCTGCAGGCCGGGTGTTCATAACCGCCAATTCAGGCTTAAATCTTCACTAAATGAGCTTGCTATTTACAAATAAGCATTCAGCGCAAGCGTTTCTAATTAAAGGATTAGTTAGCAGAGCTTTCCTGGAAATGGCAAAAGTGGTGGCTCAGCGGTTAAGGTTGTGCACTGGACTGAATGTTGTGAGGTCCCTGAGTGACACCTTAACTGTTAAGTAGGATTCAGAAAAGTGAACACGGTATTCATTATTCATTATACATACATTTCTATACTCTGTAACATAACATACATAATAATTGCACTGCCTGGCAGAGATCTGTATAAGTGCTAATGAGTAGTTGTAGTTACATGGCAAAAACGTATGACTTTTTATGTCACATTATAACATTGGGTAATATTTATATATCTATGAAGGCCATTTGAATAATGACCTATGAATTTATTCATAACATGTTATGGTGCATGAATAAGGCATTATACACAAGTGTTATATGTTATAGTCATATTTATAATGTGTTTATTAATTGTTATCAGAATGCATAAGCAGTGTTTATAACACTTATATTCACCCCTGGTTTGCTTAGTGCATTATGTTCAGTCATAGACACTGATGTTTTGATTTTTTTTTTAAAGCAACTTTTACATAAATAAATAAGTTTTTGTTTGTTTGTTTGTTTGTTGTTGCTTTTTAATCAGCAGCTTTTTCATTGTTTTAAAACTCCATTGCAGTTGCATATAGACTTAGACATTTTAGACATTTCTAAAATGTTTAAAATGCTGTAGTGTGTTGTGAATTTGTAAAGGTTTGTGTTCGAATTTCTTAATAATTCTCAGGTAAAAGTTGCTTATTTAAAAAAAAAAACAAGTAAACAAAGAAACAAACAAACATGAGGCTGGGTTTCTTTGGAATTGGTGTGATGTCATGAACACTACTTGGTTGCTGTTACAGGGAAAGAAAATAAATAATTAACTTTACACCACAGCAATTTCACAAGTTTTTCATTTTTTTTTAAATTAAAGAATAATGCCATACTCTTTATTCATTTAGAATTACATACAATATTGTTGAGTGTCCACAAGACAAGTTAGTTATCACCTAAAAAAAAAAAACCTTACCTCTGATTGTTACCTAGTACTACTGGAGACTCTTTCCATAAATGTTAGATGTCCCCTAACAGAACATGTCGCCATAGAAACAGTTATACATCTTACATTGCTAAATTTCAACACTTGTTAAGATCAAATTGTATGAAGCATACATTGTACAAGTCCCTGTAAATGAACTGTTACTATAGAAACAATGTATTATTATACAGTGTGTATTAATATAATTCTGTAATTTGGCTTGCACCCAGAACTACTAAATGGTCTGCACTTATATAGTGCTTTACACTGTGTCTCATTCACCCATGGTAGCAGAGCTGCCACGTAAAGTGCTAACGTGCCATCGGGAGCAACTTGGGGTTCAGTGTCTTGCTCAAGGACACTTCAGTATGTGGAGTCACATGGGCTGGGAATTGAACCACCAACCCTACGTTTAGTGGACAACCCACTCTACCACCTGAGCCACAGCCGCCCATCATACTGTCTGACCAATCAGAATCCAGAATTTGACAGAGTTGTGGTATGTTACTGCATATTACATGTTACAAAATGTACTAATTTGGACACTCTACAGTCAACAAACCATTTATAGACCATCATCAATAAGGCTATCAACTAATTTTATACAATTATTTAAATGTTAATGGTTGTCTGCATTTAGTAGGTAACCTACACACACTTTATAGAGTATCAATTTGTACCTTTTTTTCTCTCATTTTATTTGGATGGCTCATTTCATAGCTCTTCATAACACAATATGGAACAAGCAGTGATTCAACCGCAGGTAATTGCAGGTAATCACAGCTGGACTGATATTAAGTACAGCAGAATAATTGCAAGTGTGATATTTCTTTTATGAAACAGCTCTACAAACAAGACATGAATATCGATGAACTGACATTAAAGACACAATATTTTGTTTATTTTTGTTCCATCAACAAAAATAGATCCCAAAGAAGCCACAGGTGGGTAGAGTGTTGCGTGTTGCCATGCCAACACACAGAATGACTGACTGACAGACCATAGTGAGTGTAGTAATGGTTTCAATGTAACAAATTATTGCTGTAACTGGAATAATATTAGCAACAAAAAAATAAAAAGTGATACAAGCAGGAAAATGTCCCAATACTAAATATCCTCACTTTTGGTACGCAGCTTGTCCAATCATATTAGAAGAACTGTTGTATAATGATTAAAAGATTATCCTTAGACTTTTAACTCATCCCTAATCCTATCACGATATTAAGTTCAGTTCATATGAAATGTATTGATATACATGGGAAATACTGTACACCATATGACAAGTGAGAGAATCGGTTGATATGCTGCTTCATAACAGTTTATTAATGAATGTAAATAGTGTGTCTAAATCGGGCAGTTCAAATCAGTCTTTATCAAATGCTTTATAATGCATTTATACTGGATTCACAGGATGTTTTATCATCTCTGTAAGTATTTTACTCTTGACTAGATGAATAAAAGTGAGTCCTAAAAATTGTTAACAATCTCATTAACTCTCAGCAACCACCCCACCACAGGAACCTTTAATCAGGGCACTAATTGATGGCTGGGAGAAACAAAGGCATCTCTGAGTTGGCTTTTTTTTTCTCCCAAGGACAAACTGAGATGACCTTCTATCCATCCGACCAGATAATCCTCCCCCAACCCTCTCCAAAAAAAAAACCAACGCATCCCCCACCTCCCTCACTCCATCCCATCAGCCCCCTTCACTAGCTCTCACCTCCTCTGCCTCATCGCCACTTTGTTGCCATGGAAACATGAAGATGAAAAGAGTTACTCATAGATTAAATGAGAGATCTGAGGTACAAAAAAAGAACAGAGTTACAAGTCCTTTGAATTATGTTCTATGAATTTATGTAGATATCAGCATTTTTAGCTCAGCTGTGGGTCCTGCGCTGATTTATGAAAAGCTTTAGTGTGTGTGTATGTGTGTGTGCATGTGTGTGCAGATTAACTCCCAGCATTACAGATCCCAGTGTTTTGTGCCTTTTGTTTGTGATTATGCATTCAGTAGTACAATTTTAAAATGGTGTAGCAGGAACATGAAATATGATTTAGCACAGCTGTGGTACGATTAATGGAACCGAGAAGGCCGAATAATCTGTCACAGAGCGGTATTCTAAGTGTATGTGTGTATGTGTGTGTGTGTGTTTTGAAATGTTACTATGTGTTACATTGCAACAGACATTGCACAGATGAGTAAACCGATGACAGATAAACTGATGACATCAGATTTTGCACAACTCAAAATGATGTGTGTGTGTGTGTGTGTGTGTGTGTGTGTGTGTGTGTGTGTGTGTGTGTGTGTGTGTGTGTGTACACATCTTTTTGTTTTTTTTGGCATAACCATAGACATCCATGGTTACTGTAGTATGTCATAGTCACATTACTACTACTATGGTCATTATAGAATCTTCTCTAATAAACACAACCTCTTGATGTTTGAGGAATATGATATGATGTACAAAAATGTGAGCTTTTGTAACACCACATATAGGTGGTACAAAGTATCATAACTGAGCTAACAAACCTTAACTATTGTAAAAAATAAAAAATAAAAAAATTATGAATTTCAAATTCATGATGAATACCAACCCAATATCTGAATAAAATAGAGCAACCAATAACAGTGTTGTGACAGCTAACATAAGTGGCACATTTTGTAAGAATTCTCAAATCTGATTGGTCAGATTGGTCTGATTAATTTTCTATAACGCTGCTCTGACAATAGTACTGACTACAAGACCAATCACAAGTTTATATTAACCTTCCTGCTTGAATACTCTATCAAGCAATGTATGAAGCTTTCTGTGAGGAGATGTTTCTTTAATGTTTATGAAAGGAGTCTCCAGTGTCAGCGCTTTGTAAGGGTCAGAAATAAAGCTGTAACTTTACTTAACCTGCAGACTGACTACCACACAAGAGGACTCAGAAAGTAAACTGGAAGTAGTAACAGATGAAAATCAAATGTTCTGTTGTTGTCTTTTAAAACAAAATGGTGGCACACATCTACAGAGACAATAATATTTGCATTTTGCATTTCTGTTTCCATGCCAACGCACAGACTGACTGACAGACCATAGTTAGTTTAGTAACAATTTCAGTGTAACAAACTATTGCTATAACTGGAATTTTATGTACAGTGCCCCCATTAATATTGGCACCCTTGATGAATATGAGCAAAGAAAGCTGTGAAAATTTGTCTTTATTGTTCAACCTTTTGATCTTTTGTTCAAAGAATTCACAAAAAATAATCTGCTCTCATGGATATCAAACAATTGCAAACAAAACATAGATTCATACAAATATATATCTTTGATAAATATAGGTGTACAATAATTGTTGGTACCCTTTTAGTCAATACTTTGTGCTACCTCTTTGTCAAGATACCAGCTCTGAGTCTTCTCCAATAATGCCTGATGAGGTTGGAGAATACATGGAGAGGGATTTGAGACCGTTCCTCCATACAGAATCTCTCCAGATCCTTCAAATTCCGTGCTGGTGGACTCTCCTCTTCAGTTCACCCCATAGGTTTTCTATGGTTTTCAAGACAGGGGGCTGAGATGGCCAGGGCAGGACCTTGATTCTGTGGTCAGTAAAACATTTTTGTGTTGATTTTGATGTACAGTATCGCACAAAAGTGAGTACACCCCTCATATTTTTGTAAATATTTGATTATATTTTTTTCATGTGACAACACTGAAGAAATGACACTTGGCTACAATGTAAAGTAGTGAGTGTACAACTTGTATAACAGTGTAAATTTGCTGTCCCCTCAAAATAACTCAACACACAGCCATTAATGCCTAAACTGCTGGCAACAAAAGTGAATACACCCCTAAGTGAAAATGTCCAAATTGGGCCCAATTAGCCATTTTGCCTCCCCGGTGTCATGTGACTTGTTAGTGTTACAAGGTCTCAGGTGTGAATGAGGAGCAGGTGTGTTAAATTTGGTGTCATCGCTCTCACACTCCCTCATACTGGTCACTGGAAGTTCAACATGGCACCTCATGGCAAAGAACTCTCTGAGGATCTGAAAAAAAGAATTTTTGCTCTACATTAAGATGGCCTAGGCTATAAGAAGATTGCCAAGACCCTGACACTGAGCTGCAGCACGGAGGACAAGACCATACAGCGGTTTAACAGGACAGGTTCCACGCAGAACAGGCCTCGCCATGGTCGACCAAAGAAGTTGAGTGCATGTGCTCAGCGTCATATGCAGATCACATGTAGCGTCACATGCAGTCTATGTCTTTGGGAAATAGACGTATGAGTGCTGCCAGCATTGCTGCATAGGTTGAAGGAGTGGGGGGTCAGCTTGTCAGTGCTCAGACCATATGCCGCACACTGCATCAAATTGGTCTGCATGGCTGTCGTCCCAGAAGGAAGCCTCTTCTAAAGATGATGCACAAGCAAGCCTGCAAACAGTTTGCGGAAGACAAGCAGACTAAGGACATGGATTACTGGAACCATGTCCTGTGGTCTGATGAGACCAAGATAAACTTATTTGGTTCAGATGGTGTCAAGCGTGTGTGGCAGCAACCAGGTGAGGATTACAAAGACAAGTGTGTCTTGCCTATAGTCAAGCATGGTGGTGGGAGCGTCATGGTCTGGGGCTGCATGAGTGCTGCCGGCACTGGGGAGATACAGTTCATTGAGGGAACCATGAATGCCAACATGTACTGTGACATACTGAAGCAGGGCATGATCCCCTCCCTTCAGACACTGGGCCGCAGGGCAGTATTCCAGCATGATAACGACCCCAAACACACCTCCAAGATGACCACTGCCTTGCTAAAGAAGCTGAGGGTGAAGGTGATGGACTGGCCAAGCATGTCTCCAGACCTAAACCCTATTGAGTATCTGTGGGGCATCCTCAAACGGAAGGTAGAGGACCACAAGGTCTGTAACATCCACCAGCTCCGTGATGTCGTTATGGAGGAGTGGAAGAGGACTCCAGTGGCAACCTGTGAAGCTCTGGTGAACTCCATGCCCAAGAGGGTTAAGGCAGTGCTGGAAAATAATGGTGGCCACACAAAATATTGACACTTTGTGCCCAATTTGCACATTTTCACTTAGGGGTGTACTCACTTTTGTTGCCAGCGGTTTAGACATTAATGGCCGTGTGTTGTGTTATTTTCAGGGGACAGCAAATTTACACTGTTACACAAGCTGTACACTCACTCATTTCTTCAGTGTTGTCACATGAAAAGATATAATCAAATATTTACAAAAATGTGAGGGGTGTACTCTCTTTTGTGAGATACTGTATGTTTTGGATCATTGTCCTGCTGGAAGATCCAACTATAGCCCATTTTAATCTTTCTGGCAGAGGCAGTCAGGTTTTCATTTAGTATCTGTTGATATTTGATAGAGTCCATGATGACATGTATCATAACAAAATGTCCAGGTCCTCAGAAAAACAGCCCCAAAACATTAAAGAGCCACCACCATATTTAACCTTGGGCATGAGGTACTTTTCCATATGGCTACCTCTCTGTGTGCCAAAACCACCTCTGGTGTTTATTACCACAAAGCTCTATTTTGGTTTCATCTGACCATAGAACCCGATCCCATTTGAAGTTCCAGTAGTGTCTGACAAACTGAAGACGCTCGAGTTTGTTTTTGGATGAGAGCAGAGGCTTTTTTCTTGAAACCCTTCCAAACAACTTGTGGTGATGTAGGTGACTTTGGATTGTAGTTTTGGAGACTTTCTGACCCCAAGACACAACTAACTTCTGTAATTCTCCAGCTGTGATCCTTGGAGATTTTGTGGCCAGTCAAACCATCAACTTCACAGTGCATTGAGACAATATAGACACACGTCCAATTCCAGGTTGATTCATACAGTAATATTTCCAGTTGCCTGGGGCTTCTTAATTATTGCCTTGATGATGGAAATGGGCATTTTCAATGCTTTTGCTATTTTATTATAGCCACGCCCCATTTTGTGAAACTCAACAACCTTTTGCCGTACATCACAGCTATATTCCTTGGTCTTACCCATTGTTATGAATGACTAAGGGAATTTGGCCTATGTGTTACCTCGTGTTTATTCCCCTGTGAAACAAGAAGTCATGGTTGAACAATTTCTTGTACCTAGTCACCCAGGTATACAAAAAAATAAAAAGTTCAACATCAATGGGAATATACTTTAAATATATTTTTCTCATATGAATTCACAGGGGTGCCAATAATTGTTGCACACCTATATTTAACAAATAATTTTTTAATAAAATTTTTTAGAACAAGGTATATTTATTTTTTTTGAGCAAAAGATTAAAAGGTTAAACAATAAAGACAATTTTCACCGCCTTTTTTGCTCATATTTACCAAGTGTGCCAATATTAGTGGAGGACATTGAAAAAAAAAGCATAGAAAAGCAGAGTGATACAAACAGTGAAAAGTCTCAGTGCTGTTATACAAAATATCAGCACTCTTTGATTGTAGCTTGTCCAATAAAATTAGCGGAACTTTTAAAGTGTTTTATTCTTTACTTAACCTGCAGGCTAACCACCACACTGGGAATGGGACAGTAAAATTGAAGCAGTGACAGGTAAAAACCTAACTTTTTGTTGTTGTCTGTTAAAACAAAATAGTGGCACACTCTGACAGAGACAATAACATTTGTGTTTGGGTGTGTGATTGTCTGAGGAACATGGTAAAGATTGACACCATTCTGGTAGTGTTAAGCAAATTACATTCAAAACATCTACATAAAAACTGAAATATTTATCTGAGGTTGTCCGGCTACTCAGACGATCAACAGTTTAACATGCTTTTTTTTAAAAACACTGTTTAAAACTTGTTTAAAGTTGTTTAATTGCAAAATTTTATTAGCCATTTATAAATATGTGTGTTAAATAAACAATGCACAACTATTACTCATGAACAATTTTTAAAATGTCAATACGCCCAAAAAATTATTGCTAAAGCCTTCACACCCATGTCTGTGTTTAATTATCTTAACAGCCACACACACGTGAACAAGTGCCTTGACCCCACCTAGAGAATGCCTCAACCATCTTTATAAGGTGGGACACGATCAGTATTAACACCTGCTTATTAGTCATGGCAACGTATAATGGTCTAAATGTATAAACACTCATTATTGTAAATAGAAGAAATATAATTGATTTTGAAAAACATGCTCTATGTACTGTATGCTGCACTATAGCTGAGCAAGTAGTTAATTAGTGAATGCATTAATGAGTTTATATTTAATCCATTTATTCATGTAGTTGTCGCTTGTTTAGCCTACATGTTGCTCCTCAGATTGCCCTTTATCGTACATTTGGACTATTTTTATTATTTTAATTTGTAATTTGATTGGTCAGATTTTCATAATAAATTTTTAATTCAGTCATTAATTGAATTAATTACTCACCCACTTATGACAAACTGTCATCTTTGGAAGGGCCTCGTTATAGAAAAACTGATTGTTTTATACACTCACTATGTGTTTTCACCACAATTGGTCAATTACCTCCAAAAATATATTTCACCAAAATGACAGAATGGTATTTATTTTTTAATCTTGCCTAGGCTGTCTTCATGTTGGATAAGGAGCCAGTTTAACTAGTGTGATTTCCTCACACACTGAATACAACGCTTTGATCATGTTGTCGTATAGCTATGTGTCATAGTGAAATGGATATAATTCTAATCAATTTAGTTTGTGATCAGGTTCTGGCTGTCTGCATGTATGTCTGTGATGCTGTTGCACTGTATTCAGAATGAAATGTAATTTCTCCTTATTCTTTTCAAGAAAACTCTAGTTTTCAAAAGTGTATATTTTATTAGGATGTAACTAAACATGAATACATTATTTTAAATGAACAGATAAGGTGTTCTAAACAGATACAAACACACATACTACCAGGAGGGGCGCTATTCATTTTTTATGGGTAGCTTGTCAGAAAGGTTCACATAACATCTGGAGTCTTGCGAGATGTGCAGTTGGAATTCCATGGGACACAACAAAAAGTCAGCAAGCTGTCAGATATGATGTTCATGGGAGAAAAAGCATATTCATTAATGTGAACATACAGGGTGCATCCATTGATCCTTAGTAACTGCCTGGTCAGGGTTGATGTGGTTTAAATTAAGCTATTAGTTTGCTTATATTTTGGTAAATTGAACCAAATAAATGTGTTGTAATATTGTAATATTGCAGGCAAGTAAAAGCAAAAATAATAACTGTGTGAGTGGGAGTATCTCTAGCTGAGGTTGAGGTACTGTCAGAGCTAGATTCACACACTGTGCTGACAGTGCTGCCATTTCTACCTCTGGGGTTTTTCCACTGTTTTCAGGGGGCAGAGTAATAGGTCATCAAAAAAATAAAATAAATAAATAAAATAGCTTTCCAGTTCAGGCTACAACTACTTTGGGTTTAGATACGGATACAGATAGTGTCTTTGCATTACACCACGACTACAGTAGAAAATGTCAGAATTTCACTATGTGAAAGGTTTTCACAGGTCATGACACATATATGAATATTTTGACCACATTTATGACACAAATTTTATTTTGTGTCAGTTTGTACATCACTTTTATTTATAGCGGTATCATGGGAGCTTATTTAAAGATAGTAGACTATGCATAGAATAAAGACAGTTAAGGTAGACGTACAGTATGTTTAAGTTCCTATGAATGAAGCATAAAATGTTCATATGTTAATAAAATGTTCCTAAATGAAATCCAAATCTATACAGTTTTACACTGATTCTTTTATAGGCCATGTTTCAGAATTTTATAACAATATTTACTATAAAGTATCATATTTAAAATTTAAAAACAAAACAAAAAAAAAGATTAAACTGATTACCCTGAGAACCACACGTGTTAAAAATCCTGTTCCCCTGAGAGAAAGAAAGCCAGCAGGCCTGTAGAGCACAGAGTCACAGATTCTCTCGATCCATCCCCCAGCGTGTGTTCATCTGAGTCTACCACTCTCTGAGCTCCTCTGTGCCACGGCTAATTTATGGGGTGCCATGTCAACTGAATGAGGCCTAATGAATAAGTGAATTAGGGTGCTTATGGGGAACAGTGATCTCTGCTCCATGGCTTTATTAGAGCCCAGTGCCCAGCATGCCGGCTGTGTAGGGGCTCCCGACTTCAGTTAATGGATAGCGTGATGGGAGATTGCAAGAGAAATACTTTAGCCTGTCATATTTAGGATATATCGACTGCAGTTCTCTCCCAGCAGAATTTAAAGATTAACCGGGCTGCCATTGTGTTGCTGGCTCTCACCTTTGTTGCTTCAGATCTCACGGGAAAACACACACAAACAAAAACACACATCCCGCATGCACTGACATGCGCCACACACTTTTACCTGAGCTCCCCGGATCCCGGAGCCATTCGGATATAACTCAGGAGCGCTCAGACAGGTCAAAACGACAGAGTTGTCAGGATGGAGGTCAGCCTGCGTAAATATCACACCTGTTAATGTGTCAGCGGCGTAATGTGTGGAAAAAAACAGCCCACCGGGGACCCGGCGGCAAATAAAAACGGGACGGCAGGAGCAAGGTTCGCCATGTCGCTATTTTGACAAGTCTTTACGACTCAATTTAGTGCACAAGGAAATAAAACACAGCCTGCATCAAACAGCGGCTCGGATGAGTTAGAGGGGCCCGGGGAAGGGGGGCATGGTACCTATATGTGTGTGTGTGTGTGTGTGTGTGTGTGTGTGTGTACGAGAAGGTCGCAGGGAGGTAGCAAAAGCAAGAGAGAGATAAAAGGGCTAGAATATGAATAAGAGAAGAGATAGCGAATTGAAGAGAGACAGATAAGGTGAGAGGAGAACAGCTGGAAAGAACACGAGCAGAAGAGGAAGATGAGTGTGAGGTGAGACAGAAAATGAAATACAGAGAAAAAAACACTGTGAGACAGAAATAGAAACGAGGGAACGCAATAAAAAGAGACAGTGAGCAAGAGAATGAGAAAAATGAGAGAAAGAATGCTCAGAGAGAAAGAGTGCGCCAGAGAGAGAGAGAGAGAGAGAGACAGAGAGACAGAGACAACAAACGACAGTCCACCTGTCTGTCTTTCTCTACTCTATCTAGCTAACTATTTATGTGCATCTATTTTCCTGTGACATTTGTCTGTCTCTCTGTCTTTCTATCCATCTGTCTAGTTGTGTCTATACATCTGTGTCTCTGTGCCTATATCTAAGGCAAGAGAAAAAATGAGACATACAGTAATAAAGTAATAAAGGCAAGAGAATAAATGAGACATACAGTAATAAATAAACACAACATGATACACAGAAAAAGAGAGACAGCAAAACAGTGAGCAGAGAGAGGAAGATAGACAGTGAACATGAAAGAGAGTGTAAAATTAAAGTAAGCATATTATCATGTTCTCTGATAGGAGAGAGATAGACAGAAAGAAAAAGTGAGACAGAAACAGTGTCTGAGAGACAGCAAGAGAACAAGAATAGTGAGGGAGCGAGAAAATGAAAGAAAAAAGAAAAATGAATGAGAGTGAATGAAATGAATGAATGAAAGGCAGAGTGAGTGAGTAGTATAGATTTTAATGTCATGTCAGCATCTCAGGCTATCTTCATGGCAAAATCTGAATTACATAAATATAAGAAGAGGGAGACAGAAAACAAGGAGGAAGAAGAACAGAGTGCAAAGTTATTAACAGTTAATTATAGTTAATAACAGATCTTGACCAATATTGGTCTGGCAAAGCAGCAACTGCATGGTCATGTGAATAAAGCTCTCTGAATAAAGTTGACACAAGAGAGCGATAGAGAGAGAAAGAGAGAGAGAGAAACTTATTTTAGCTGTGGTGAGGCTGCTGCATGTCTCACACGTACTCTTCTTTTCTACCTGAGTATGGAAACACTGTTTCCTCTCTTCATTATGCAACTGCTGTCAAAAGCTCACATTTTACACACAAATGAAAATATTTTTTTCTAAATCTGGTTTTTTTTTCTTTTTACTGTCAGTGTCTCTCACTCCATCTCTCTCCTTTCCCATGGGTCATATTATTTCTCTCTGTCCTCCAGCAGCTTGCTGCAGTGTGTTCCCACAGTTCAATGTGTGTCTTCAGTGTGTGTCCACAATGCAGTGTGTGTCTATTGTGTGTCCCCACAGTGTAGCATGTCCATAGAATGTGTCTCCACAGTGCATTGAGTCCCTGTAATGTGTATCTGCAGTGTCGCCACAGCAGTGTGTCCTCAAACTGCAGTGTGTCCTTCTAGTATGCCTCTGCAGTGCGTCCCCACAATGCAGTGTGTCCCCACAATGCATTGTGTTCTTACATTGTGTCCCCACAATGGAGTTTTCATTG
The DNA here is from genome assembly GCF_001660625.3 of Ictalurus punctatus. Classification (NCBI taxonomy): domain Eukaryota; kingdom Metazoa; phylum Chordata; class Actinopteri; order Siluriformes; family Ictaluridae; genus Ictalurus; species Ictalurus punctatus. Next base: position 32,674,729 of record NC_030416.2, read on the forward strand.
GATGGATCACTCCAGTGTGTTCCCACAGTGCAGTGTGTCTCTGCAGGATTTCTATTTACTATGTCCCCACCATGCATTGTGCCCCTGCAGTACTCATAAGTAGTGTGTACCTACAGTTTGTCTCACAGTGCAGTGTGTCCTTACATTATGTCCCCATGGTGGAGTTCATCCCTGGAGTGTGTTCCCACAGTGCTGTGTGTCCTTACATTATGTAACCACGGTGGAGTTCATCCCTGCAGGGTATTCCCACAGTGCAGTGTGTCCTTACATTATGTCCCCATAGTGGAGTGCATCCCTGCAGTATGGTCCCACAGTGCAGTGTGTCCCTGCAATATGTCTAAACAGTATGACTCCATAATGAAGTGTGTCCCCACAGTGTAGTATGTCCTTGCACTGTGCCCACAGCGCAGTGTGTCCTGCAATATATTCCTTTATTTCCTCAGTGTAGTGTGTGTCTACAGTGAATCCCCAGAGTGCAGTGTGTGTCTACAGTGTATAACCCCAGTGCAATCTATCCTTACATTGTGTCCCCCAGTGCAGTGTGTCCTGCACTGTATTCCTGAATTTTCTCAATGTAGTGTGTGTCTATAGTGAATCCCCACAGTTTAGTGTATGTTTACAGTGTGTACCCCCAGCGCAGTATCTCCTTACACTGTGGCCCCCAGTGCAGTGTGTCCTGCAATGTATTCCTGGATTGTGTCCCCACAGTGCAGTGTGTCACTGGAGTTATTTTGTAACTGTGTGTCAGCATGTCACTACAGTGTGTCTTTTTATATCAATGTGCCACCCTCTGTCACCAAAGTGAATTGTATCACTGTTGTGTATCCTCATGTCACATGTCTCTGCAGCATGTCCTTGCACAGTGGGTCCCCTCACAATGTGTCTCCACTGAACAGTGTCTCTGAATTGTGCCCCAGAACTGTATCACTGCAGTGTGTTGGCAACAGTGGAGTGTGTCTCAGTGCCGACGTCCTTCTCTGAGATTCCCGAGCCGGCAGAGCGTCCTCTCGCTGAGCACAGCCTCATTCAGTAATTAAAATTCTGTTCAGCTTGACAACGCTGTTTCATGGCTCATTTTTCACATGTGCAAAGAATACACAATCAGCATTGGCACAGACGAAAGGGGAGGGTGGTGGAGAACACACACCACTGTCAAAGAGGACATGCAAATGTGTGGACGGGCAGGAATTAGGGACATATGACCTGACATAGTGCTGATGTGCAAGTTTACAAGGCTATTATTCCTACTGACTGATACACAGTTTGTCTTTGTGTGTATGTGGGTGTGTGATCTATAGGACTGTGAGTTTAACAAATCATGTCCATCTGCATCAGTGTGTGCCTATGTGTGTGTGTGTGTGTGTGTGTGTGTGTGTATGTGTGTGATCTAGTAGATTGTTATTTAATAAACTGTGTCCATCTCTGATGGTGTGTTTTCCATTGCTAAGTAGCTCAGTACCTGTGCTTAATTTGGTTACCCTTCTTGACAGAGTGCCAACATTTCTCTTCAACATTGTGTGCCCACAGTGCACTACAGCATTGCAGTGTGTCTCCACAGTGCAGATTGTGCCTGGTGTTGTGTTCCCACAGTGCACTGTGTGCCCAAAATGTACCCGCACAGTGCTGCCTGTCCATACAGTCTGTCCCCACAGTGCATTGTCTCCCTGTATTGTTTCCCCATATCACACTCTGTCCCTGCAGTGTGTCACCATGATGCAGTTTGTCCCGACAATGCAGTTTGTCCCTGTAGTGTGTATATACAGTGTAATCTGTTCTTACATTGTGCCCACAAAGTGCAGTTTGTCCCTGCAGTGTCCCTACAGTGCAAAGTGTCAATGCAGTGTCCCCACAGTGCAGCCTGTCCTTACACTGTGTCCCCACAGTGCAGCCTATCCTTACACTGTGTCCCCACAGTGAGGTGTATCCACACAGTGTAGCTTGTCCTTAGATTGTGTCTCCACAGTGTAGCCTGTCCTTTCATTGTGTCCCCACAGTGCAGCCTATCCTTAAATTGTGTCCTCCTAGTGCAGCCTGTCCTTACATTGTGTCCCAAAAGTGCAATGTGTCCCTACAGTGTGTCCCAGTAATGCAGTGTCCTCACAGTTTTCCTCACAATGCAGTGTGTCCCTACAGTGCAGCCTGTCCTTACACCGTGTCCCTACAACCTGTCTTTCATTGTGTCCCAAAAGTGCAGTGTGTCCCCACAGTGCAGTGTGTCCCCACAGTGCAATGTGTCCTTGCAGTGTGTTCCAGCAATGCAGTGTCCCCACAGTGTTCCTCACAATGAAGTGTGTCCATATAGTGCAGTGTGACCCTACAGTGTGTCCCCACAGTGTGAAGTACCACTGTTGTGTGTCCTTGTAGTGTGTCCCCAGAATACAGTATATTACTGCAGTGTTTCACCGCACTGTGTCCATGTAAAGTTCTCTGCAGTGTCCCCACAGTGCAGTGGGTTCCTATAGTGCAATGTGTCCTTGCAGTGTGTCCCAGCAATGCAGCCTGTACCCACAGTATTCCTCACAATGCAGCGTGCCCCTATAGTGCAGTGTGACCATGCAATGTGTCCCCAGAGTGCAGTGTGACCCTACAGTGTGTCCCACAGTGCAAAGTGTCACTGTTGTGCGTCCTTGTAGTGTGTCCCCACAATGCACTGTATTCCTGTAGTGTGTCACTGCGGTGTGTCCATGTAAAGTCCTCTGTAGTGTGTCCCCATATTGCAGTGACTAGTTGCAGTATGTCCCTGGAGAGTTTGCATTCAAACTTAAATTTACTCTTAAGATATCATTATATTGACAACCTTAACTTAATTAGTATCACAAATTCATATTGCCTTCTGCTCAGTACATTAGCCTGTGAAGGAGACATGCACATGACCATGCACATTTTAACATTAATTTTCAAATTGTATTTAAAAGAAAATCAATATGCAAGTTAGGTGGTCACTCCTTCTATTTTCAGGGGTGCTGTTATGAGATAGGAAACCACCCCAATGTTCTCAATCAGAATATGGATAGTTCAGTATGTGGATTAGCATCCTTGACAATAATATGTTTGTATCCAGTACTGTGTGTATGTGTGTGTATTCAGATGCATTCATTGTGATTCAATATACTGTGTTTACAAATTATGTCTGCTTGCACAGTGTGTGAGCACGATCTCCTATTGGATTGTGTACGGAACAAAGTGTGTGTATGTGTGCATGTGTATGTGCTCTATCAAACTGCAAGTGTAACACACTGTGTGCCTATGTGTGTATCTGTATGTCCCTGGTGAGCTGGTGCTTTGTTTATTTGACTGAAGCCAGGAGGCTCTCTGGGGATCATGTCCACAGGGCTTGTCAATTACTGTCACAGCATTATGTGTGTGTGTGTTTCCCCCACGTGTGTGTGCTTCCCTGCATGTGTGTAGGGGTCTCAGAAGACCAAATGGTGTAGTCAGTGGAGCTGTATGCTGTTTAACCCCGACCATACAAACTCTGTTCTTCCTTCAAAGCCTCCCTGCACCACAGAGGAATATTACTCACGACAACGACCAAGCTCCGTCTCTCGCTCTCTCTCTCTCTCTCGATCTCTGTTGACTGCAAGTTTGTTGGGTTTGCATTACCCTGTGATATTGGAGCCCTCTCTATTAAATATGCATGAACCCTGGAGATGAAATTAATTTTAGGAATGCTCTCTTTTGAATGTTCAAATGTGCTTTCATCTGCCTTTGTATCAAACCTTGAATGTGTAATTTTCGGTTGTAGCAACTGCGCTTGACTAAAGTGCCGCACCATTTCGGCTGGTGAGCTCGGAGGTAAACAAATGCAGCCAAGGGCAGAAATATATGAGGTTTTGATCCAAATATATGTGCATTTTTGTCCTGAGGTCTTTACCCATGATATTGAGGATGTCACCTAAATTGAATTATGGATGGGTACAGGACTTTAACTCCTAGTTAATTCATTTTGAGGGTTTTTAATCTGTAATTCCCTCTTCAGTCAACATAATGTCCTCAGCTGCATGGGCTATGGGCACTCCACTGAAGCACTGTGGGTTTAAAGTGTGTAGAGTTACAGTAGTGCACTTGGCTGAAATACTACCAATCTGTGCTGATTGGAAAGAACCACTGTTTTATTCACACATTTTCACACACACTTATCCACTCCGAGATAGGAACACTGGCAATCTGAGTCATGGACAATCTGTAAAATATGAAGTTATTTACTGCTCAAAAGCCTTCAAATGTAAATGCAACAATTAATAAGATAGTAAGGTAGTAAGAATTGTATTTGTAATTTTGCAACTGTGATGGAAGACAAAGTTTGAGCGGATTTGCAATTTACATCTTTACATCATGAATTCTACAGTTACGAATCATAATTTGCATACAATTACATACAAGTTTGCAACTCCAGACAGTACAAGGGGAGAGCCTGAAACTAAAAGTTTTAGTTCCAGTTCCACACTGTCAAATCCTTGCACATAAATGGTGAACCAATAACTATTCACAAATGTCATGCGGATGAACATTGTATTACAAGATTTTTTTTCTCCAGCTATTCATCTTAAATAACTGGTTTATCCTGGTCAGGATTGTGGTGGATCCAGCTTATATCATAGGGAACTGTGTGAGGAGATAAAACTCGCTGTATGGAACCCCAGTCCATCGATCAGTACCAGTATTCAATTCACTTCATCACATGTATTTTGGAGGACTCAGAGGAACCCCACATAGACTTTGGGAGTTTGCATATTCCACACTACATACAAATGTAACCAGGAGAAGCGATTGAACACTTTTTACGTGATCTAGCAGACACTGGCAAAGCTCTGCACATAAACTGGTAAACCAGTAAACCAATTCAAAAATGTCATGAGTGCACATCATGTTTAATATTCCAGATTTATCAACTGACTATTGATTTGTTCAATTACAATTTTCACCCTTGCATTAAGGTCTGATAACCTTTGACAGGAAGTCACCTCCATGCGTAAAGATTCTTTATGACACACGTGGGTTGAGTTGCTTCATGAAAGCACAGGTTTCACTCTCACTCTCTCTCTCTCTCTCTCTCTCTCTCTCTCTCTCTCTCTTTCTCTCATGCTGTCTCAGAGTTTTACCTCGCCACTCTCTTCTCTGGCTTGCTTATTAGGGATCTTAATCTACATCCAGATTTCTGTAAAGCTGCTTTGTGACACGGTCTATTGTTAAAAGTGTTATACAAATACAGCTGGAATGAATTGAATACTGTGTGGAAAACAAATAGTCTGCTTTTAAGCTACTAAATGGATAAACGGTCTGAGAGGCTTCTTATTTTCTGAGTTTTATCCAGAAGCAAAATACCTCCACCTCTTTCTCTGGGCTGAAATCGAGAGCCGAAGCGGCCCCGTGCTCAGGACGGGTCATTAACAGTGTTAGTGTTGTTTGATGTTGGACCCCTCAGCTCTTAGCACAAGTGCTTTTTGATTAGGGTTAATGAGAATTGGTAATGGCCTTTGGCTGGTACATGAATGTTCATGCTTAACCAACAACGGGAAAGTGATTTTTGTTGTTGTGAATGCACACACCTAATTACTTTTCTCAAGGGCACAAAACTGTTGGGATTGTACTGATTGTTGGCTGCAGTTTTTACGGTTTATCTTAAACCACTGGCACTAACAAGCCCTCATCAGTGCCAACTGAACATGATGGTGAATCAACCATTTAAACAGATTTCGCTACAGTACACCCAAAACTGCATCCAAGTGGGCAGTGACTCACCAAAGACATCCAGTCTGGCCTGATTTAGAATGGTCACACACATGCATCTCACTATTGGTCCAGTTTTGGACAGTTCTAGTCCAGCCTTAACATACCACCTAAATATCAGCCTTTTTCATATCTATTTTTAAGTAGATGAACAAATATCTATGAACAAAATAGTTGCATCTTCTGCGTCCTTGCAAATATTTGAGATTTTTCATCTGGCAGAATTTTTTTTTACACCTTTTAAACATACACTATATAACCAAAAATTTGTGAGCACTTGACCATCACATCCATATCTGAGCTGTTGCCACAAGGTTGGAGGCACCCAATTGTACAGAATGTATTTTGTATGCTGTAGCATCACAATACCTCTTTACTGTAATTAAGGGTAATCCAAACATTTTCCAGCATGACAATGCTGATTATAACTGATCCAAAACTGATGACATGGCTTGTTGGGGGGAAGAACATTCCCCACAATGAAAAATTTTCACAATGAAAAAAAAAATGTTTAAAAACAATGGACAGGATGAATATGTGTATTCTCCCTGCTTCAAGTTCAAAATAGATGTCTTACCTGTTCATAGTCTGCAGTGATATAAAATATAAAAACTTAATGATCCCACCAGAGATATTCTAAGGTGTTCAAGTCAGGTGACTGTGATGGCCCTGTAGAATCTTCCAGGATTTCTTCTGCAACCAAGCCTTGGTGGAATTTGAGGTATGATTGGGATCATTGTTCTGTTGGAAGGTCCAATGACGCCCAAGCTTCAGCTTCCTAACAGACGGCATGATGTTTTCTCCTAGGATTTCCTGATTCTTCAATGAATCCATCTTGCCTTCCACACGCTGCAGGTTTCCAGTACCAGAGGATGCAACGCAGCCCCAGAGCATCACCGAGCCACCACCATGCTTGACTGTGGACAGAGTGTTCTTTCTTCATTCTTCTTCCTCCAGACATACCGCTGATCCATTGTGCCAAAAGCTCCAGTTTTGTTTTATTGCTCCACAGAACAGAATCCCAAAACTTATGTGGCTTATTTATATGATTTTGAGCCGAACTTTCTTGTGCTTTTGGGTCAGTACTGGTGAACGTCTTGGAGTTCTGGCATGGAAAACTCCTGCGTTTAGTACATGCATTACTGTGCTCACTTAAACCTCAGCGCCTGTTGCCACCAAGTCTTGCTGCAGGTCTTCTGCAGTCATTCAAGGGTTTTTCACAACCTACCTTATCAGAAATCTTGTTGCAGCCATGGAGAGCTTCATTTTTCTGACCTGTCAAGGTTATTTAAGATATTTTCTGCCTCTAGCCAGTTCAGGTATTTCATGTGTTCCAGCTCAAGCACACCTGGTGCAACTAATGAAGCCCTTGATTAGTTGCATCAGGTGTGCTTCAGACAACACCTGTTTTGCATATTTGGGATTCTATTCAGAGGGTTGAAGCATTTTGAAGCATTTTCAGTTGAATTTGGGGAAACCACTTGAAGCATGTGTTGTGTTGAACTATTTCAATAGCTTTTGATTGATTTGTTCATTGTAAACAGCTGCAAATCTATACATTTTGACTATAAACCTGATTTCCAATGGGGGTTGAATAATTTTGATTGCAACTGTATAACATCAACAAAACTACTCGTATAAAACTCCTGCAGAAGGTGTGTAGTCACAGCTTGGTTATGAGGAGAATTTACCTTGTAAAGAGAAGAATTCAAAACATGATTTGTGAAATACACTATTGGTGTAGTGCACAATACCAAAATGTCATTACATAATTTTACATATTTGTATAAACAGTCTTAACCAGTTTGTGGATCATATTTTTGAGGGCTGTTTTCTGAATTGTGAAAGCGTCATCCTGCTTCCTGTAAAAGGTGAACTTGAAAAAGTTTTGAATGGATTTTACCAAGTTCTCTAGCTAAAGAGAACTCAATGAATAGGAACGTCTCTTAGCATTTTCTTTATGGGATTACCACACTCCATCACATTACTTTTTTATATTAAATTGTACTTACCACAGTGGTGACATTATGTTCCCTTTTGTACCTTTTTGGGTTATTTGTGGGCTCTTCCTGTGTCTTCTGTTGCAGCATCTCCACTTTTCTTTCAAGCACCTCTAGACACCGCAGACTCAAAAATGCAGAGTGGAAAACACATCTAGCCTGGAGGTCAACTGTTGTGATAAAGCATTCTGACCTGAAACCAGCTGCTTTATCAAGACATTTGTGCTGACTGGACTTGCTGTTGGTTATTGGATGACTTTGCTCAATTGAGAAGAAAAATTAAGATTTCTTCTGCATGCCATTGTAAAAACATTTGCGATCTCGAAATCGAAGATTAACTGTCCTAAGTATGGAGAATACGCTATGTACTGCTGTAAACAATGGTGGGGATTTAAGTCCTGTTCTTTTTAGCAAATTTGAAAGACAAGCAAATGTCTCATTAAGTACTGCCCCACAGCGAATGAGTGGAGGGCATTCCAAGAAGAGCATTCCCATTGGGTGCTATTCGCTGGCTGTGCAGGAAGCAACCAAAGTCATGTTTGAAAATAATATCTTTGACAAAGTTAGAACACGGTCCATGTGCTGAAGAACCCATTGCATTGCCAGTTAAAATGAGAAATGTGGACTTGGAGGATGATATTCTGTTGGGTAAGTACTTTAATTTACTGGTAATGTAAAAAGAAGTGGTATTTTGAAGTAATTATTAATTTGTTATTTAGCTATGGTATGCTTACATATGGGTTACTGTATTCATATTTTCAATAAATCTTTAAATTGTATTTATTGCAGCTTATAAACTTATGTTAGTTAAGTTATATAGGTTATAAGTTACTTGCAAAGTATGGATATTATGGCCGATTTTGATTAAGTTTTGTTGATTAACTTTGATTAACTTTTTTGGTTAAGTTTTCTTGATTTGCTCATTTCATGAAGACCAAACAAAAGGTCCTGACTACACATCAGTACATGCATATGATAACAAAGTGCTCAACTGCAGGGTTCGCACGTTCGCCTCACACCTCCAGGGTTGGGGGTTTGATTCCCACCGTGGCCATGTGTGTGTGGAGTTTGCATGTTCTCCCCGTGCTGCGGGGATTTCCTCCCCCAGTCCAAAGACATGCATGGTAGGCTGTTTGGCATGTCTAAAGTGTCCGTAGTGTATGAATAGGTGTGTGAGTGTGTATGTGATTGTGCCCTGCGATGAACTGGCACCCTGTCCAGGGTGTACCCTGCCTTGTGCCCAATGCTCCCTGGGATAGGCTCCAGGTTCCCCATGACCCTGAAGAAGGAGTAAGCGGTAGAAGATGGATGGATAATCACTCAATCAAGGTGTAAAATTGCAGGTATTAACCCATGGCTTTACAACAATTGATATTGTTATCTTCTATCATAGTTGAATAACTAGGTACATAAGAAACTTTAGCTGATTCTAAATTTATTTTATTTTATTACAGGAAACTGTAGAAATCCACAGGAAGGGAATTTGTCCATGCCTAATGAAGACATGCAACTGAAGTTCCAGATCGACCAGAAGGTATGCTTAATTTATCAACAACCACTGAAGGTATACATAGAAAAATGTAGAAATGTTATTCCAAGATATAATGACATTACATGATTTTCTCAGTTGTTTCTTCTGTAATTGCTAAAATGCATTTTTATTATTATTATTATTATTATTATTATTATTATTATTATTATTATTATTATTATTATTGTGAAGATGATTACAGTGATGAGCTCATGCTTTTCCTGGAGTCCAGTGAAACAGATGAAGAGAATGATTATAACCATGAGCCAGACTTTGTAGAGGAGCAGCTCCTGGAACATTTGGGTTTAACAGCAGATGAAAACAAGGGGAGACAACTGGAAATAGCTGTGGGAAGTTACTTCAATCAATGATGCTTTTAACCTGGCAAGCTGCATTTAATATATCTGATAATGCCATCACAGTACCGCTGCTATGCCTATGGCGGTTTATGTGTCTCATGGGAAATATTCTCTGTGTTCATTCGATTAGCAGTTTTGCCAGTATGATTCCCAAGATTTTATATTCACTGAGGAAATTTAGTGGCATAAACAGAGACCACTTCCGTGAATATGTTCTGTCCTAAGTGTATGACAACATATACGCTTACTGAGTCCTACCATGTTACCTGGGACGGATCAGCAACCAGTAACACATGTAGATATGTTCCATTTCACAAACATCCACACAAGACATCTGCCCTGAGAAAGAAATGTGTCTCTCTCTTAATGACTAAGTTGGTAAGTTTTAATGGCAAAGAATACTTCTACCCAATACGAACCTATTGCTATAAGAAAGTGGTTCAGTCTCTAGAGGCCTTGTTAAAAGACCCAGGTTTTTGGAAAAGTGGCGACACAGAAAAATTCCTAATGATGTTATGGCAGATGTATACAATGGAAAAATTCGGGCTGACGTTCAGTATGTTAAAGGACAGCCTTTTCTAGCAGAAACAAACAATTTTGCCCTCATGATGAATGTTGATTGGTGTCAGCCATTCAAACATTCCCCATATTCTGTAGGGGTCATTTATCTGGTGCAGCTCAGAAAAGATTGGAAGCACTCTATGATGCCAGATGGTCAGAACATTTTCACCTGAAATACTATGATGCCATAAGATTTGTTGTCATTGATTAAATGCACAATCTACTACTTCGAACAGCTAGGCACAATTTTAGGTTATGGATTGAGCTTGGTGTTTTAAGTACAGATTTTAAGTGTGTGAATTAATCTCTATTGAGCAAGCCGGTGGGAACGGTGGAAAAACTCCCTACGATGATATGAGGAAGAAACCTTGAGAGGAACCAGACTCAGAAGGGAACCCGTCCTCATCTGGGTAACAACTGATAGTGTGAAAGTAAAAGAAGGTGTATTATGGTTTTTGCATGAAGTCTTTGTTGAACTAGTCCACTGTTCACTAAAGGAGACCTGAATGCAAAAGTGTATGTGGTAATAGCAGTCCCAAGGCCAACCGTAGTCCCAGCAACTACAGCGAGAATGTCCATGTAGAATTGAGGTCTAAAACCATTTCATGGTACTTCAAGTGGTACCTATCCTCAGTAATCTCCAGGCTGTAGCCTCCAGTTGATGAGGGATAAATCACCTTATTTTAGAAAAATAGTTCAAATCTAAATTTTGTGCAATGGTTGTTGAAAATAGATAAATATGTAGTTATTATATAGCAGCACTGTTTAGTTAATTTTTGCACTAGGTTGATTAATTTAGTCTGTATTTCTTTGCAGTAATGTAGTTTGCAGTGACCTACAATACAGTCAGCTTTTTTTTCTCTCCCCTGTGCTCTAAGACTACAGCAAACAACTAACACCTTTCTCTTACAGTTGCCAGTTATTAACATATGAAAGGCCCTCACACAGCAGGACAGCCAGCAGTCCTCACAACTTGCTGAACTTCAACTGTAATAGTCCATCAAACTTCATAAATGTCCTCTGACTTGAGGTATATGGTTGTTTGCGGACATTTATTGTTTTGTGTAACCTGGGTCTGTTTTTACCCTCGTACATCTGGAAAACTTGCAGTTAAGTGCGACTTTAGTATTTCCACTTACATCCAGATTCCACCCTTTTCATGCAGTGGTACAAGTTGCAACATAGACTTTGTTTTTTTGTCTTTGGCAATCCCAAATGCAGACTACTGTCCCATTCTAGTGTGGAGAGTAATTACTTTTCATATGTGGAGTATAGGGGGACGACAGTGATTATCATATTTGCCTCACACCTCCGGAGTTGCGGGTTCAATTCCTGCCTCCGCCCTGTGTCCACAGAGCTTGCATGTTCTCCCTATGCTTGGGGGTTTCCTCCAGGTACTCCAGTTTCCTCCCCAGTCCAAAAACATGCATTGTAGGCTGACTGGCATCTCTAGATAAATTGTCCATAGTGTGTGAATGTGTGTGCAGTGCAATTGTGGGTTGATGAGTTGGCACCCTGTCCAACTTGTGTCCAGAGTCTCCTGGGATCTCCATGACCCTGTGTAAGATAAGCAGTACACAAAATGGATGGATAGATGGCTGGATGTGCAAGTTGTCTATCGACATCATCCATTGTCACATCTGTAATGTATTCACAAAAGAGCATCAGTTAAGTAGTCCTAATGGTTTTGGTTGACGCTAGTTTGTCGCACACCATTCCCTGATACTTTACTATTCACTGCATCCTTGAAGCTCATCTCAGAGATATTCTGACTATGCATTACAAATAAACTTGGCCTTTCAAAGAATCTGAGCAAAGAAAACTGGCTGCTTGCTCGATCACACCTTAGTCTCAGCACACACCAGTATCGAGCTGCATTCTGTCCGGTATGAGGATGCATTCTTGCATTTCTACCTCTCGCCCAAAATGCCCAGCATCTGCTTTGAGACATGCTCTCGCATGCTAATGCTAGAATAATATTACGCTCATGAACTGGCACTGACTTCACATGTTAGCCAGCATGCCGTCAAATTAATGTCAGTTCCATTAACGCTACCGTCCATTTGCGCCCTCGTCGCTCCCCCACGGCAGCAGCTGAAAGTTTTTCTCGGTGGTGCCAGCGCAGCAGGTCTCCTTTCCCCCGCTAAGATCTAAGAGCCAGAGAGTAATGGATGCCCAAGGACATTTGTCAAAAGCAGGACCCAAAAGTGCGGACGAAACTGCAGATGAAAATCGGTCCTGGGATGTGCCAGTGACAAATTAACTTCAATGGATCAAATCTGAGACCTGCACAGCCCTGAACATTTTATAATGTTCCAGTGTGAGCCACTGTAATGGAGCAATTCTGGGAAGAAAAGAGACACAGCCGAGGTTTAAAACATAGCATACCGTGGTAATGTATCAATTTATTAATTACTGACATAATTACAATAACATATAAAACAAGAGAAAAACAGACTAAGGCTAAATTGAAGTTAGTTAGCCAATTTCAGAATCTACTAACTAACTAGCTTAGGTTGCTATATAGATTAGATTTATTATTATTATCAGTAACAAAGATGCATTTGGTGTAGCTTTGGAGGCAGAAAATCGAGAAAATTAATCAAGAGAATGAGCTGCTTGTACCACTTGACTGTATGCAGGCACAGTTATAGTACAATGTCATATCACGCACCTGTGAACGTCGCAAAAATAAACGTTACTTTTAGCTACAATGTCACATTGCAACGTTGCCAAGTCAGAATTTTTATTCTGTCACAAATCTCTTTTTTTCACTGCCACTTTGTCCTTTGTTTTCATGCTTGCCCCTCAATTTGCTAGCTGATTGGTCAGGAGTTTTTTTGTTTGTTTGTTTGTTTTTTTAAAAAAAAAAACAAAAAACAGGCGTTTGTTATTACTCAGTGCTTTTTTTTTTTTTTTTTCAAAACTCTGCTGTCACCAAAAAATGCTGACACGGAGAATTTGTAAAAGCTGCTTTCCATAGGATTAAATTGAACTCATTTGGCCGTTAAAAAAAAGGCAAGTGTGAAAGCAGCCTAACAAGCTATTTAGCAGTTGCTAATAGTTGTCACTTAGCATTCGTTTATTAACTTCTGTTTTTACATACAGTGTATACAGTAATTGCTTTTTTTTAAATCAGTTTTTTTTCCACAGGATTTTATTTATAAAATGAAATGACTGCATCGCATTGTGAAATACAATAACAACACAAATAGAGCAACCTTAAGGTACTTTTGTGCTCACATACTGCATGCTACAATACACATTGCTTTCAGACAGTGTTTAGTGTGAGTTGTGTGCACACGACTGTTTGTTGTTTCAAACATATCCTCAGATATAGCCCAGAGGCACATCTGTCAGTGGGTTGTCATGAGCTATGTTATAAATGCGGCAACTCTTTAATGTTGTGCTTAAAATAATCCTGATAGTTAACCTGCTTCGTATGACCTTTATATGACCTTTCTGTCACTGCCCAGTTTTACCAGGTGTCTAAATTCGACCCTAAAACCTGTTTCACTGTGCTGCTAAGAGCTTGTGAATCTGTAAAACTGCACCTCAGGGTGTATCGGTGTAGGATTTTAAGGACAGTGGCTCACTCCCTCTCTTCTCTCAGATGGATTTTTCCTGGCCTGTAGATATCCAATGACTGCAGTTCTGAGATTTCAGATATTTGGTGATTTCTGAGATATTGTTCTATATTATGTTCAGAGCTGATTGTAAAAAAATGGAGCCTCTTTACTCATAGTGTGCATCTGGTTTGAGGGAAAGAAGCGCTGCTTCTGATGCTATCTCTCCAATACGAGCTCGTGAAAGCGAGCGACTCTGCAGCCTTTAATCAATGAGGGAAATCGAGAGTCAGATACTGCGCACACAGTACAATACTGTACAGATCCGTTCAATCAGTTTGAGAGGAAAAGTGAGAGAAACTCGCATCCATCACAGCACTTCCTATTGAGCCACCACGGCTATGCTGTTACACCATTTTTAAAAATCTTTCCTATGGATATATACCATCATAAATATTCATTCTCTACTGTACATGTGTCACACAGTCACACTGTCTTGGTTATACATGCACATGATTTATATGAAAGAGAAATATTGCTTTTCTAATATCCCAGGCGAAGATTTATTGTCTCTCGTTACCATTGTTATTGCAATATCTTTCAAGTATTTTTTTTTTTTTTTTTAACGCTATGGATATTCAGCATTTAGTGCAGTCCGATTTCATCCAGGATCATACATCTTTCTCTAGAAATCCATATGTGCAGAATCAAAGGCAGAAATCTCCAACCCCAAGCATTCTCAGCTCACAAGCCCTGAATTAAGAGTCTGTTTAATGGAAAATAGTCTGTTTGCCAGGCCATTTGAATGCTTACTGGCTTTGAGGTTTAATTGGTGCAGCGCTTAAGGTGACTGAGGTATTAAATGAAGATAAAGTTGAGGAAGCACACATCTGGCTCAGCTATGTAACCACAAACAGCGCCTTCATTTACAAGCCCTAATCAGTCTGACGAGATCAGATCAGAGTCTGATTTAAGAGAGGGTAAGAAAGAGCGAGGGGAGAGATGAAATAGTAATTACTATTGATTCCCTATGTGCATATGACCCCACAGGCCTTGCTTTGCATTCTTAAATCAACTCAAATGATTGGATTTGCTAATTCTTTTGCATGCATCGTGTGCCATTAAGGATACGGCTATGAAATACCATCATGAAAAAAATAACCACACACACACACACACCTTGCCATATTTATCCCAGTGTTTGATTAATTTTATTCCTTAATCCACTCCAAAGGTGAAGGTGATGCCCACAGGGTCATGTTATCTTTTTTTTTTTCCTCGATGGTCTCATCAACACCACACACAAGATTAAAATGACTAGCAGATATAACAACTTATGATTCGGATCAGCATATATGTGCTGAGTAAATCCATTTAAGTGTGACACTTTGCTTCAATTACAAGCACAAACTGACACAACAAGCCCCTTGGGAGGTTAGAAAAAGGATGAAAAACAGCTCTGTTAAAGGACACAATGTATGCAGAATATATAAAACATGCACGGGCACACACACACACACACACACACACACACACACACACACACACACACACACACATGTACGTCCTGAGAGTAAGCGCATTTCCATTGCAGTCAGCAGTCAGGAAATTTGTCAGAAAGTGAGAAATGAGGCATTGCAGATTTTAAAGCATGCTGCAAAAGCATGTCAGGTCCATGCTGCAGAGCACGTGCAGAGCCCATAGCTGAGACAGAACTCTCACACCCTCTACTGGAGAAATCAAACAGCCTGCATTCACATTTTCGTCCTGCTGTAATAAGCAATTGATAAGCTATACGCAAAATTATGGCCGAAGACCAAAATCTGGGCACTTTACCAATTCTGTTTTACATTTCTGACTATTTTTTTTGTACAGAGTTTTTAGAAGGAAGGAAGTAGCCATAGTTATAATAATGTTTCTCATTTTATATGCTCACTGCACATACATACATATGCAGTACAACATAATTGCAATTGCAACTACAAACAGGTGACTAAAGAATAAACTATTGGCTCTGCTATGCTGTGGGGGCCTTTTATTTATTCATTTATTTAGCTGGCCTGGTTTGAGAGTGAAGCATCACTGCAATATCAATATAAAGTTCTTCTGAGTGATCACCTTCCTATCCAATCCTGTCCTATCTGATCTTATCCAATCCAATCTTATCCCAGTTGGCGTTGCGGGAATGCACAATTTAGGGTCACTTTCAGATCAACTGATCTTCTGTTTAAGCCATATCATCAAAGGAAATATCAGAGTGATATACATTGTTTATGGGCTTTCAAGATAGCATCTGGTGAATGGTCAGGTTGAAACTGAGACTTTACATTTAAATGGGTCTGCCTCTTTCTTTGATCACTGTCTGAGTCAAATGTGAATGCGGTACCCTAGGTGTGTATATAGGCCTGGTGAAACTCGCTGCATTCTCCTGTAGCTTCTCACTTCCTTTGTAACATCTCTAAGGATAGCCCACTGAAAAGCTATGAATACCTATATTACAGTGTGTCTCCCTTAGTTAGACTTGACGACTACGGCGTGAAACCACATATTCTGATGTTGTAGACTGATGCTCTCATCTACAGTAAACAATCTGGCTGAAGATACTTCCAAGTCTCTTCTCTTCTCTGCAAATTCCCAACAGCATGGTCTCTTCCATGATGACCCCACACACATGCACAGATCACAAGGGTCACTGAATGGTTTGGAAATGATGTACAGTAACTCATACTATGACCGTCATTCTCATCAGATCTCAACCCACTTGAGCACCTATGGGAGATTTTGGAGTCATGTGTTAGACAGTGCTCTCCACCACCATCATCAAAACATCAACTGTGGAAACATCTTTTTGAAAAATGGTGTTCAGTGTTCCAGTACATTTCCAGAGACTTGCATAATCACTGGCAGTGAAAATCCCCTTTCATTCTACCACAACCACAGAAGAAGCATGATTATCATAATCACCGAATTGCATATAGACTAATATCACTTTAATATGTTTTTAATTATGCCGATTAGAAAATTGATAGGTAATTTAAAACAAAATTAAACTGACATGCATGTACAGTGCCTTGCATAAGTATTCACCCCACTTTGAACTTCTTCCCTATTTTGTCATGGAAAAAGTAGAACCAAAACAGACTAAATTGGGATTATATGTCATGAATCTACACAAATTACCTAGAAATACTAAAGTGTTCCAGTCTGTAAGAGACTTGAACCTGGGGCAGTATTTAAAAACTAAAGCCAAAGCTACCCTGGACTTGTTCAAAACCAACAATCTGAATGAAATGGAATGGACCAGTCAAATCCCAGACCTCAATCTGATTGAGAATCTGAGACAAGACTTCAATACTGCTGTTTACCAACAGTTTTAATCCAATCTCAGAGTCAGAGTAATTTTGCAAAGAAGAATGGGCAAAAATATCAGGATCTAGATGAGCAAAGCTGCTGGGAACTATACCAGATGGCTTGCAGCTGTAATTGTAGCCAAAGGTGGTTGTACGAAATGTTCACTCGGGGGTAGAACCTCCTTTGGCTGCAATTCAGCCCCCACCCTTATTAATTGTAGCCAAAGGTGGTTCTACAAATTGTTCAAGTTCAAATCCAAGTGGTTTTATTGTCATTTCAACCATATACAGTTGGTACAGTACACAGTGAAACGTAACAACATTCCTCCAGGACCACGGTGCTACATAAAACAACACACTAACCGCATGAGATGACAGAACTAAATAAGATCTACAAACATTCTACAAAGTGCATAAAGTGCACTTGCAGGTGCAAGTGTTGACCCAGGGATAGGTACTTGGTAGTACTTCCTTTGGCTGTATTTCTGCTTTTTTTTTTTTTTTTTTTTTTTTTTTTTTGCTTAATAAACCTTTGTGTCACAATAAAAGTACATCTTCATATGTTAGACATATTGCATAAATTACAATCGAATCCATTTCAGTTTAGAGCATGGCAGAATTTTGAAAACCTAAAAGGGTTGGGGGCGGAGGGGCTGGTATTTATGCAGGAAATGTATTTTAAACCCTTTTTCTGTATGAATGGATTATTTCATAGTAGAAGGTGGGATGTTGAGGATTTAAATGCTGATTTTATTTGCCTTTATATACATAAATATGAAAATTTGAACTGTGAAATTTGCTCATTACCTGGAAATAACTTAATCTGAATAATTTTCTTGCTGGAAGAAAATGATAACCAATTAAAAATCCATACTGGATCATGATGGCTATAGAAATCAAATAAATGCATGCCTATCCATAAATAATTTTATAAATGTATAGATTAATGCGGTGTTCATGGTGCCTTGTAAGTGCTCATTTGCAAGTTGTAATCGCATCATTTCCCACCTCGGGACTTTCAACATGTGAATTGGAAAAAACATGGACGCCTGCATGAAGACGTGTCTTTTGTTTGCTTTGTCAGAGCATGTAAAGCTCTTAAAAAGCTCCATTAAGTGTACTTTTACAGTTACATCGGTTCTGTTGTACTATGGTGAACTTTCATGCAACGTTTTGGACTGAAACTTCAGCACAGTAACAACAGCAGACAATAGTGAGAAGCTTAGCAACAAGTGATAACTCTAATGTTGGTGACTATCTTCTCAAAACATGATTAATGTGGTCGATGTTATAGAATTAACCAAGTACTGTGTCTGTATATGAACTGATCTAAAGTCAATACTGCTGTAAACTAATTTGAGAGTAGAGAAGGTGGACTTCACACTGTTTACAGTGTGAGCGGCCATGTTGGTTTGATGTCACTCTGTAAACAGGGAAGGAACTCATAGTTGAGAAGACTACCCCAAGTTGACGAGTTGAAATTCCAAGCTGAGGGGGTGTTTTCGGTGTTTGTTTCCGGTTGTACGAAGGGAATTACAAGTTACAACTTCACCTTGAACTCAGCATAATATTAAAGATTAAAGATAAATATTTCCACTCCTAAGGACACAGTGTACACGGATAGTGAGTTGCAACAAAAAGTTCAAATAACTCACAAGAAGCTTCAAGCAGTTCAACAAGCAGGTGAAGGTGTACTTTATTGTTTAAGCAATATGACAGTCACATTTCCACACTAAACTGTGCTCGAGAGACTGTATTCCACTCATAAATAAGTTACAGTATCTGGATACTAAAACGTGGATCTACATTACAGCTCTGACTTCACAGAGAGAAACATTAAGTTTACACAGCAGAGGTGAAAAGTTCAAGTCAAGGGACAGTGGCTTACACCATGGGCACACACTAAAAGCTGAGGGTGTGTCCGACCTCTTGCTAAAAACACTCCGTGCAGCACATTCAGGACACAACCGGGGAGAGATGAGTGGGCTTTAACGACATTCACGATGAAGATGAACAGAAGCGTCTGTTTCAGCACACACACACACACACACACACACTACACACAACAGGGTGACCTTTGACCCTGCTGCAACCTTGTGGGACTTCAGATGGAGGCAGTGACATCGGTCTCCTTGCCTCGGCTGCGCTCGACGTGTTCCAGCTGGCCCGAGTCGGACACGTCATAGCTCGTCTTGTACTTGGCCAAGATCTTCATCAGAGGACGAAGCTTCAGCCACCACTGCTCTTTAGGAATTCTGTGACTGAACACACACAGACACCGCTGTTTTACTGCATTTGTTACAATAACCCTAACCTCATATGGAGATAAGTATATTATGAGATACACTCATTGGCCACTTTATTAGAAACACCATACTGATACTATATTAATCCAGTCCATTGCAGGGTACATACACACACACACTTATACACTTCTTTATACCTAGGGGCAATTAAGAATAACCAATGCACGAAGATATTAATCACTCAACTACACAGTCTCCTCCAGAATGATTATTTCTATTTTCCTAGAATAAATGAACTTCAATTATAGGTTAGATTTTTTTTTTTCCCCATCTACACATTTTCAGCATGAGATTAAACCAATTACATTACAAAGACATTTTTCATTTCAGAACCTTTTGTCATTACCAGTCTTAACCAAGGGTGGTAATAATTCTGGAGCCGAGTACATTTTTTTTTTTGCCTTTGATTATATAAATATTATGAAAACTTGAACTGTAAAATGTGTTCTGACAGCCCTCTAATGCTAAGCCTAGTGCGTTACCGGATGGATAAAAATTATACCGCTTTAAAAACGCAGCAAGTGGTTATACTTAGACTGAAAAAAAAAAAAAAAAAAAACCATCCCTAAGGGGACAGGAAGAACATAATTCACTTAAGTGACTAAATATATCTCAGTCTAAAAGCATAAAATGGCCCCGACAGCAGAAGCTCACATGTACCAGTGTGACTGACACACACACACACACAAACACACACACACACAATGTCAGTGTCACTGCTGTACTAAGAATGATCCACCATCTGAATCATTTCTGTGGAGTAGTGGTCTGTTTCCATTGAAGCACGATGAAAAGAGGGCTGAAAAACTGTGTGCATCAACGGTAGAACCCACAATGTGACTGATGTGGTAGTTAATGTTGATAAAATGGCTGCAGAAGCTATGCTGTGACATGAAAAGTTTCAGAAAGTGCTTCACAGAGCAAGTATTCGTACACATCAAGGAACATGAGGCATTTAGCCAAAATGTTCACAAGTAAAAGTAAAATGTGACATCTTAAGCATTCAACTCTATAGAAATACGGACAAATTTATTCTACTATTTTGGGTTAAATCCAAAATTTCTCATGTTTTTAGGGTGACATTATCTTAATTTCCAATAGACATTTTTTCCCTAAACTTTTTTCAATCCAAATAATTTTGGAGCAGACAGTAGATTCTTTCCTTTAAATATGTAATATGATATGCTAAATGTAGAAAACAGACACCAATTAGCTGGAACAGAAAAATGTAGATCAGACCAGTCCAGGGACTGTGGGAGGAGAATCAGCTTCATACGTACACAAAGTCAGTGTCATCCTTCAGCTGAACCACAGGCTGGAAGATGAGGTTACGGCGACGCATCCCCAACAAACAGGCTGAGTCCTCAGTGTTAGCAAACACTCTCCCTGAAGGACACAGACAGACACACACACAGACAGACACACACACAGACAGACACACACACAGACACAGACAGACACACACACACACACAGACAGACACACACACACACACAGACAGACAGACACACACACACAGACAGACAGACAGACACAGACACACACACAGACAGACAGACAGACACACACACACACAGACACACACACAGACACACACAGACACACACAGACACACACAGACACACACAGACACACACAGACACACACAGACAGACACAGACAGACAGACACACACAGACACGAACAGACACGCACACAGACAGACAGAGACAGACAGACAGCATTAGAGCTGACTCGAGTGATTTCGGTCATAATGTGTAAGAACATCATTGCTTGACATCCACGGTAACTGGATTAATATTAAAGGGCTGCTGAATTCTTGATTCTGATTGGTCAGAAGGTGTGTGTTTTTTTTTTTTTTATAACAGCAGTTATGACTGTAGTTCTTGCTGTAATTCAAATCACAGGTTTATAACTCATTCAATGTGTTCATTCATCCATCCATCCAACTTCTGTACCACTTATCCTACATAGGGTCACAGGAAACCTGGAGCCCATGCCAGGGGACTCAGGGACACCCTGGGCGTGGTGCCAACCCATTGCAGGGCACTCAATGCGTTCATCCTAATACATTATCATTTCGATAGCAGCGACTAATTCATAATCTACTAAGTCTAAGTCTCATTAAAAAAATAAATAAATAAAATAATAATAATAATAATAATAATAATAATAATAATAATAATAATAATAATAATTAATTAACAAAGGAAAACAATTATTGATATTGTGAAGTACCTAATGAGCTTATTTAGCATTTTTGGAAGGAGTCTCCAGTATCAGTGCTTGGTATGAGAGGTAAAGATGTAACTTGTTGCTTTCAGGTTTCTCAGTAACATGACATACTGTATCATCTTTACTCCAAGAGAGAAAATAAAAAAAGAGATGTTGATGGAATGATGGCTTACAGCTGCTATAACTTAAGTGACAAGTTGAACTAACTTGTTTCCCGGAAGTTCTGCAACATTCAATGCAACTATAAATGGACAAAATTTATGACACACTTTCAAATTGTAATTGTTGGCAACCTACTGTGGTATAAGAGGAATAAAACATTTCATGACGTGATGTTATAGCAGAATAATCAACTTCAGGGTGGTAACAGTAATTCTGCTATGCATCAGGACGCACCACACCATGCCATCGTTGATTACTTTCCTATAACAGCACACCCCAAATGCTGGGCTATAAAACATGTTAGCATACCTTGGTCAAGCGTATGAATTATCATCACAAACATCACAAGTGTGCAATATGACTACAATATTATCACAATATATTATCAATGTGCTTTTCAGAGCAGGTATCAGCTGTAGGTCTAAAACGCATCAGAAGAACTAAATATTATTATATGAAAAAGTGTTAATTTTGAGAAGTAAAAATTTTGCTTCCATCCTGATTTCTTCTGTTTTTGTGTACATCTCATATTAAATAGTTTTAGATCTTCAAACGAAATACAACATAAAACAAAGGCAACCTAAGTAAACATTTTGTTTTATTGAAACAAACAAACAAAAAAAGTTATCCAACACCTATTACCCATGTGAAAAACTAATTTCCCCCTTAAACTTAAAATCTGGTTCTGCCACATTTAGCATCAATAACTGCAACCAAACACTTTCGATAACTGGAGATCTAGGACTAGGACTTACTCCTATGCTTTGGATCACTGTCTTGCTGCATCATCCAGTTGCACTTGAGGTTCAACTTACAGACTGAAGACCGGACAGTCTCCTTTAGGATTTTCCGATAGAGAGCAGAATTCATGTTTTCCTCAATTATTGTAAGTTACCCAGGTCCTGAAACAGCAACGCATCCCCACACCATCACACTGCCACCAGCATGTAGACCATAGGTATGATGTTCTTTTTGTGGAATTCTGTGTTTGGTTTACACCAGATGTAACAGGACCCCTGTCTTCCAAACAGTTCCACTTTCGACTCTGCAGTCCACAGAACATTCTCCCAAAACGATTGAGGATCATAAAGATGTGCTTTGGCAAAATTCAGACATGACTTAAATGTTCTTCTGGGTTAGCAGCGGTTTTCGCCTCGTCACACTTCCACAGATGCCATTTTTGCCCAGTGTCTTTCTGATAGTGGATTCATGAACAGTGACCTTTATTAATGAAAGAGAGGCCTGTAGGTCCCTTTGATGTTGTCCTTGGCTCCTCTGTGACTTCCTGGATGAGTTGTTGCTGTGCTCTTGGAGGAATTTTGGAAGGTTGGCCACTTCTGGGAAGTTTCACTACTTTGCCAAGTTTTTCCATTAGGACTTAATGGCTCTCGCTGTGATTCTTTGGAGTCCCAGAGCCTTTGAAATAGCTGGTTGTGTCTAATCCAGCTGAACCCAGTATGAATGCAGTTTCATAGATTTGGGGAATTAGTAACTACAGGCCCAAATACACTTTCACACAGGCTCAGTTGGTATTGGATAACTTTTTTTTGCATCAATAAATAACTATCATTTTTTTTTTTTATTGTATTTTGGGTTTACTCTTAGATTTTGTTTTAATTTATGAAACAATTCAGTATGAGACATACACAAAAATTTAAGAAATCAGGATTTAGCAAATACTTTTTCACAGCACCGTATGTAGACCTACAGGCATGCATGTAATTTTATGTCTTTGATAGCATTCAATACATGCCTGATTAAGAAATGAAGCCTATTTTGTGGAACAGACATGAATTACATTCAAATGAAACTGATGATGACTGCTCACTGATACTAATGATTAATCTCTTTTAAACGTAATGTTTCACTTCACGCATTGTGATATTATTTGAATCATATCACAAACCTCAAATAAAAAAAATAAAAATCCATGCCAGTCTAATTCTTGTCTAATGTTATACCATGGCATTCTATGATGTGGATGAAAGCCTTATGAATATTATGGGTAAGGTTTTAAATGTAAGTAAACATTTACCTTCGTCTTTAGTCAGCCACACGCACAGCAAAAAAAAAGGCAAAAACACACACAGTGGAGAAATCAAATACAAGACTTGTGTACAGTTAATAATCTCACTGATACTCTTACAAAAAGTATTAATAACAATGTTATAAATAAATGTACAGTATACATTGAAGTCAATTAGGGTGTCTCTTGTCATAAGAGGTTTTAAAATAGTAGCTAAGAGACAGAGTTATTTCAGCTTTTATTTACTATTTCAGACGTTCAGTGGGTCAAATGTTTACAACCACTTCGTTATTATTTGATGGCACTGCCTTTTAATCGAACGCGAGTCAAAGCTTCTCACAATACTTATACACTGCTACATACCAGCTGGAATTATTTGCTCATTCCTCCTGACAGAACTGGTGCAACTCAGTCAGGTCCGTGGACCTTCTTGCTCAGACACACTTTTTCAGTTCAGTCCACAACGTTTCTATGGAATTCAGGTCAAGGCTTTGTGATGGCTGCTCCAGTACTTCCACTTTGTTGTAGTTAAGCCATTTTGTTGCAACTTTAGAAGTTTGCTTGGGATTATTGTCCTACTACAAGGTCCAATTGTGTCCTTTTAAGTTTTACCTTTAAGGTGCTGCTTCGGTATTACTAGATAATCTTCCTTCCTCATGATTTGCATGGTATCAATGGCAAAAAACGGACTGGCTCTAAAATACAGCCACAGGTGCACTCCTAATTTTCTCCTAACGGTCACCACTAGCTAATCAGAATATTCCCGACTGTTTAAAGAGACAGTCAAATTGATGTATTTAAACATTTGATACACTGGAATTCTGATATAGCGAATTAAAGCTGAAATAAATCTGTCTCTAATCGATTGTTTTAAAATGGAGTGTGTAGTATACGCCGTAACTGACTTGACAAAAGAAATGTATGGCGTTGTGAAAAACTGTATGTAAACTTTTGGCCTTAACCGTACAACTTATACAACTGAAATGATAACTGAAGTATAATTGTGGGTATGAATCTACACAAAATCGCTCATAATAGTGAAGGAGAAAAACAATACATAATAATTTGGAAAATTATTTAATAAAAGATATCAAATTTATGACTGCATAAATATTCACCCCAACTTTTATCATATTTATTTGTAAATAATTTCCCAAACTACTTTGATTTTCCTTCCACTTTAAAATTATGGGAAGAGTATTTCACTGTGTATTTTGGGTTGAACTGTCTGATACTTAGTTAAAATTGATATTTATTGGACTTAGTCACCATGAAAACAAAATTTAAGTTTTGTGGCTTTTAGTATGAATTTGTTCGCCTTAACGTTATCTACAAAAAGTTAGTGTTGCTCCAAAACAACAATAAAATTCTCATTTAGAAGATATATGCATTCAAAATGTACAGTTTCTCTCTACCACAATATAGATCAACAATTTTGATGACATCATTCTGCACTTCAGCGTGTCATCAGATTTTCTGTCCAATAAAATGCTCTCTAGAATCTGACGTGTCCCACCCCCAACAGTTGTAGGTTTCCTGGCTGTGCTGTAAGCTAAACGCTATAGGCTATTTAATAAGGGTGAGAGGCTACTCAGTATGTCCCACCATGACTTCCTGTTTCAGTAGAAATTACGTCAACACATTGAATAACATAATAATAATAATAATAATAATAATAATAATAATAATAATAATAATTCACAGGCACTTAAAGATTTTTGCTTTGGATTGTAAAAATGCAAAAATATGAAACTGTAATAAACTTGATGGGCTATTTTGTGTTGATGTTCATGGCATATAATCCCAATTAAGTCCATTTCAGTTCCAGGTTCTAACTTCACAAAAGTTCATAAGGGGGTGAATACTCATGCAAGCCACTGTATACTGCTATTCCTACAGTTGATTGTTAACCGTAACACCAACAATGGAAATATGTAGGTAAAGAGGCAATTATTTATTGTGCAAGTGCCTTGGGCTGTCTGTGTGGTTATTGTGTTCCTGCGTCAGTGCTATGTCTATCTCTGGTCACAAGACTGTCTCAGCATGTTAGTAGCCTTTCAGAACACTCTCTGCGTTCACTTACCTTTCCTGTAACACTCATTCAACTTCTTCGAGATCCACTGCATGGCCTTGGCTGAGATTTTAGTCCCAAAGTTGCGGTCGAACGGGGATGGAGCGCCTCCCTGAGGAGTGAGAGAGAAAGATGGAGTGAGAGAGAAAGTGCTTAGTGTCTAGACATTTTAGAGTAATAAAATCAGATCGGTCTGTCTGAAGGAATTATTCCAATGTTTATCTATGGCATTTCCTTTGAACAAAAATGATCATGTGGAAGCAGCGTGTATGTTTTTAATCTCTTTATGGTGACCAAGCAAAATCTATAATGATGACAGTTTTGACATAGTGGCTGGTCCCCATTAGGGAAACCTGCACTGTTAAAAAAAAACCCCACAGGTTTAACTTAATACAGAAAAAATAAAATAGACAAAAATTTTCCTTTTAAAACTTTTCCTTTTACTGATATAGGGTTATGGGTCAGTGTAGACAGCATTATTTATCTACAATTTAATAGAAGTACAACACAAAGAGTTACAAAGGTGTGTAAGGCATGTATGTGTGTGCGTGTGTGTGTACCTGCTGCATGTGGCCAAGTACATTCTTCCTGCAGTCGAACACGCCTTTGCCCTCCTCTGAGTAGAGTTGATAAATGAAATCTGTTGTGTAGTTCTCGCTACTGTTCTCATTCCTGCAGGATTACACATGCAGAAAACAGACACACACAACCACCCACACAAACCCACACTGAGCAACATGCCTTGAGGTGCCAATCAAAACCGCTCCAAAAATATCCTCATGTCATGTGACGTGATCCGAGTGGCTGTTTAATATATTCAGGGAAAAACTGAACACACATTCTGGTTCCAGTTCTGTTTACGAGGTGAGATCCATACATACACACACACACACACACACACAGATGGCTACTTTTAAGTCTGACATTCTAACGGTGATAATGTTTAGCAATGAGAAGGAAAATGAAGGTGTAACCTGAGGATGAGTCCTCGCTGAATGCTGGTCTTCATCTTCTCTGTTAAATGCTCCACGTTAGACTGGGATATAACACACAACACGTTAGCCTTTATATAACTGGACGATTAAACTACCTGAAAACAATGACAGCCCACTATGCCTAAGGAGTTAGCATCTCTAGTACTAAAACTGTCCTCTACTACTTTTTTCTTTTCATTCCATAAAAATAAAAAACGCAACCTGAAAATGATTTGCAAAAATTAAAATAAATAAAGAAAGAAAATAAAATCAAATAAATCAAACCATCCCAAAAAAACATAAAA
This sequence comes from Ictalurus punctatus, assembly GCF_001660625.3. Taxonomy (NCBI): domain Eukaryota; kingdom Metazoa; phylum Chordata; class Actinopteri; order Siluriformes; family Ictaluridae; genus Ictalurus; species Ictalurus punctatus. The sequence continues at coordinate 32,701,905 of NC_030416.2, forward strand.
CAAATTCCATTTAAATGAGAAATACTTAAACATTTAGCATTTTAATGCATTCAAATACGAACGAGTCAACATTAATGACAGCACTACACCAGGTGAGATGCCATTGCACAGCTAAATATTTCTGTTATTTCTCTTTTTCTGTATGTTGTCTCTTTCTGTACTGGTTGTATTCCAGTGATAGTGTGATAGGAAGTGATAACGTGGGTTTATTTATTAAAAAAAAATTAAAAATTAAAAAAAATTAAAAAAAGGATTTTTATTTATTTACTTTTTGAATCTTCAACAGCAATTTGTTTATTTTGCCTTACTGAAATAAGCTGAAATGGCAAACAACTGAACTGAACTGTCCGAACTGTTAACATGCAAAACTACCACTTAAATTGCCTTCTGCTTTAGGTGTCACATTCATACAAGCAGCTGGCATGACTTTTTCACATTAATGACCCCAACTGGAAAAGTTGGAGCTTATAGGAAAACGAGTTCCCGGGTTGTAAGTACGGCATTATGGTAATTATGACATTTCTGACAGGACTTGAAGGCAGCATTAAGTGCATAATTTACCATCACGCATGAAGCAAGCAACACAAGTTAATTGAGTCGGTGCTGGAGAAAGCCAATTTAAGCATTTTCTTATCAGGTCTTGGCCAAAATTTGTCCACAAGTATAGTACATTCAAAAAGTAGATCATATCAATCCTAACTTTCCCCAGTTTTGTAAAAACCTGTTATGTATGTTTGTACAGGGGAAGCTCAGGAGTGTCTGTCTGTCTCCTTCCCGAATTTTTTCACAACTAGACACACACACACACACCGTGTTCTACAGCATACTTCTCTAACTAAAAAAGTGTGCAATATAAGAGGAATAAACCCTCTCGCTGTCGTTGATTATCTTCTTAGTGTTTTATTCTTTACCTTACATACCATATTAACTGATAAGTAACAACACACTCGTTTTATCATACCTGCTGCTGTCGCTCGAGTACATTAGCCTGATGAAATAATACACAGGGTTGTTTTGGTTGCTGGTGTGTATGAGGTGTACCTGAAGGTCTCGGATGTCGAAGGGCTCTTCATAAATGTAAGCGGCGTCAGCACCCGCTGCCAGACCGCCCACGCTGGCCAGATAACCACAGTACCCTCCCATCGTCTCAATGATGAACACACGCCGCTTTGTCCCACTGGCTGACTGCTTGATACGGTCACATGTCTGAAAACACACACACACACACACACACACACACACACACACACACACACACACACACACACAGTTTGTCAGCAGGTCCTGCATTAATGCTGTGTATCTAAGATAGATCCTTGTACCTAATGGCTCACTGCCACGCAATATGTGTAAATAACAAAATAATAATAATCAGCATGAAAACTGAACACTCTGCATTAGCGCTCCCTGTCCTTAGTAACACTAAAGGAAATACTGCTGAGGAACAATAATGGAAATATCTTCCTCTAATGAAAAGATGTTTTAAAAAGATTCACTTTTCGTCAGTTGTAACTGTAAGCAGATTCCACCTCAGCGTTGTATATATGATGTAACTAGAGCATGGGAGTAGGGTTATGAATGAGCTTAATGTTTTATCAATTTTTTCACCCTCAATTAATTAAACTTAGTAATGTTAGCGAGAAAAACTAAAGAGCAGAAGACATTGTGTTAGCAAATAAAGAAGTAAAAAACCTCATTAATAAAGCTGTCATGTCTAATTGGTTAATGAATTAATTTTGAGTCTAACTATTTTTGTATTAAGGGTTTAAATAAAGCAAGTCTAGAGCAGTTTCATTTTCATCTGATTTAAAGATCTCTTTCTGAAAATTGAAGGAGGTAATTTCTCTCATTTCATGAAAGCTGCATACTACGTTCTTAAAATGTTAAACATGACATACTAAGAGAAATAAAGCTTTAAATCGCAAAACTGTAAATTCAGAATAAAAGTCTAACTCCAATACGTAAATAATTAAAAATAAAATTTATATTTAGGCTTTAGTTAGGTTTAGTGTTTGATCCTCATACATATTATATGTATAATTGTCTTTTCATTGTTTTAATTAATTAATTAATTAATTTATATATATATATATATATATATATATATATATATATATATATATATATATATATATATATATATATATATATATATATATATATATATATCTTTAGATTTGCTTTAGATTAGTTATTGATCCTCATGCCATTATTTATTTATTCACACATTCATTCATTCATCGATCTATCTTTTTACTTGTTCTGACCTCTGATCATCATTTATTTATTTTTTACAGTTTACAATATACCAAATAAAATGGTCAGGTATTTATTTTTTTATGTAAACTGATAAGGTGAAATACAACCATTTTATTTCTAAACTGACTAACCATGATTTTCGTCATTTAGTAAATTATTTGTAGCTATTATTATTCATATTATTTGCAGCACTATACCCTGAAATTCCATTTTTTCCCCCCCACTGCTTGTGTGTATTACTGTAGGTTGGAACGTTTTCTCGTATAAATGATTTTCTAATATGAACGAGGCGGTGTTTTCTCTCTTACCTCCACGATGGCATTAAGGGCAGTGTCTGCCCCGATACTAAGGTCAGTGCCAGGTACATTATTACTAATGGTAGCTGGTAGCATACACAGCGGGATGCAAAACTCCTCATAGTGGTTGCGAGCCTCATAGAGCTGCAGCAGACACTCAAGCGCCTGAGATGACCCCATGCACACACACACAAACACACACACACACACACACACACACACACACACACACCACAGCACATTGCAATGCACACGTCAGACAAGCTGAGGCACGTTCTGGTACAGGAGTGGACCCCGCTGATCACACACTGACCGCATGATAGCAGCGCAGGCTTCCCATCGACCAGGAGAGGGAGAGAGGGTGAGGGGATTGAAAACATCATGCATGCACATGGGTCGGTGAATGCATATGCACAAGTGCACACTGCGTGAGGTGGGATCGTGTGATGCTAAGAGACAGATCAGGGTGGGAAAACATACAAACCACCAAGCGCTTGTTGCCATGACAACAGCAGCAGGATGGAGAGTGCAAAACAGAGTTTGTGTTGATCTATCCATCCCTGTTTTCCAATCTATATTTAATTCTGCTTAGCCGCAAATTGTGCTGCATGGTACTGCAATCATTTCTAAACATTATTTTGTCTTTTATTTTTTTCCTAGTCTAAAAAAATTTGTCTTTTTAAAGTGCAGCAATGACTCAGCTTGATTATTTATGCAAACGTTTGCTGCGTGTCAAGGCTTGATTACAAATTAAGAGCTGAAAATTAAAACTCAATCAAGAATTTGGCAGGCTTCCTGCGGTGTGATGAGGTTAATCGACACCGTTTACATTACTGGGGAGTTTGCTCGGCTCCGTCCTGATCCTGAGTGCATTAAAGGTGAATTAGGACTAAGTGCTCTGTGGATAGAGTTAGACGAGTGATCATGTCGAAGTCCTCTCTGAAGGTTCGTGCTGCTTGCTGTAATTCAGACTCGGGGAATCGGCTCTTTAATGAGGCTGAAAGTGGTGCGTTTACAGTCAAGGAACAAGACGGCATGCACAAAACCAGCAGAGTGCCTTCATGCCTCATAATCATCATCATCATCATCATCATGACTTACCTGTGAGCTAGAAGTAAGCCTTTGAGTTTACCAGCCTGCAGTCTCCAACAGCACCTAAATCTCGGTTACTGCTGCACTTATGATTTAATGATCAGTAATGGCTAATGGCTTTATGAGTAGTGCCGGCTCACGGTAACGACCAGCAGGCTGTTATGGCTCAATAATCAGCACGGAGTGTGAAATTTAGCACGTGTTTATGAAAGACAAATGGAATCCTGCTATTAATGCCTATAATCTGTCGTTTAAATCACACCATTTACTGATCCTGTGTGCTCAGAGATCAGAACAGAGATCCACACCTAAAGTCTGAGTCTATAAGCAAGAACTGTTTTTGTAAGTATATTAGTTCCTAATTAATATTTGAGATGAGTGTCACGGAGCGGTAGCGTCATTGTCATCATTTTCAGATGGACACTCGAGCTGTCAATCCAAATCTCACTAGCCAATAAGAGTAAAGCGCCGTTACGCCCTACTCACACAAGAGATCTGTGCCACAATGCCAAACGTAAACTTTCGGAGCGTAAATGAAACATTTAAAAGCGTAAATGAAAACTCTGGCAGCGCATTCAGAAACCATGATTAGCGAAAACTAAGCTTAGAAAACTGTTAAACAAAGAATGCTGTTTATTTGAAGACCATGCTACATTTTTGCCACTGAGGTCACTGTTTTCAGTCTCAGAGTGTTTTTCTTCTCGCTCATTGTACATTTTTGTTCGTTTCTTGAAAATTTATGTACAATACTTTTGGCACAAATTGAATTCCATATCAGCCTACATTTTACTTTTCCTAAATCATAACATTGCATTCATTCTTTTGGGTATTTATAGAGATGATTGGCATAAAGCTGGTAAACTGAAGGCGTAGCCCCTGTTATGTCTGGCTAGTGTGATTGTGGGCGGGACGACCATCCGCACTTACATGAGTGATGGCGTTCAGAGCGGTGTCTGCACCAATGCTGAGGTCTGAGCCTGGAACATTGTTGGAGACCGTGGCTGGCACCATGACCATGGGCACACATAACTCCTCACATGTTCCACGGGCTGCGAACAACTCCAAGATCCCCAGGTAGGCCTGCAGGGTACGGCAGAGCCACGGCTTTAGCGTTGCTGGGAGGTAGGAGGGCCGTGTGAAAGGAAGTGTGTCAGGGGAGTGTGCAGGGGGACAAGGTGAAAGAGAGAGGAAGGGGAATGGGACGGAGCCGAGGGAAGAGCCAGGTCTATCACGACGGACAGCACGAGATGGACAAAGGTTCCACTCCAAAACACAGGAAATGACATACTTGTTCATGTAGAAGATTCATTCAGAAATCCTAATATGTCAACCACACAACACACACACAGATTGTAGGCCTGTCTGAAAAATGTCTTTGAAGAGAAGATGAGATTAGAATAAAAGGCCAGTTGTTCACTAGAGACTTTATGCTCATGGTTCCTTTCTCATATCTGATGTTTAAATGCTATAAATCAAAGTGTAGCCACATTTAAACCTTTAAAAAGCAGAGGACAAAGGAACCAATGCAGGCAGAATAAAATGATCCACATGTGCATTAAACATTTCTGGAGAACAAAGAAGAAAGAGTCATATCACACATGAAGAAGAGACAGTCAAAGAAGCATCTCTGTGTCATTCAACATGATTTAAAAAAACAAAAAAAACAACGTTATATACAGATCTCCTTTATACCGACTTCCCTAGTCTAAAATTCCTTAATAACAGATCCTGCTTATAAACTAAATATTGAGAACACTTTATAATAATAAGAATTTATAGGACATCTGTGTGCTTTTGCTTTATAATGAACTAATCTCATCGCTTGGCTATGTGTGCTCCATTTTTCTAAACTATTGTTTAAATGTGGGAGTGTCATGGTTTTTTTTGTCTTATTACTTTCAAGAGAGAGAACCCAGTGAGGAAATTACTGTTTATAGCTGCTGAAAAGGGATGTTCCACAACATTGCATATAACAAACGTAATGGAATGGAAAAAAGTACTGTGCGTCATTCATTAATTAGTAAAAAATTGTAATCATTGCCAAATTGCTGTAGTATAAGAGGAATAAAACACTTCAGCACATGCTGTTATAGGAAAATAATCAACTTCAGGGCAGTAAAATTGACACCAACGATCATGTTTTATTTCTTATTTTATTTATGCAGTATAGGTTAAAGCTCATAAACCATCATTATTATAAAGCGTTACCCAAATATCTAGCAATTTGTGAAATCATTTTAACTACAGGATCATTTTATCTCTAACATGGTCTACACGTATATTCTGTGTCTTTCACCCACATACCTCAAATCCTCCGATGACCAGCAATGCGTTTATGTTATATTTCCTCATCTGCTCAGCGATTTTTTCAATGTGCTTTCCGGGAAGCGTCCTGGAAAGAGGACGAGATGTCGACTCGGGTACATTCGTGGCAAGTTAATTAGATCGAAATCGCCAGCGCACATACACACATTGTCACAGGCACATGAACAAATGTCTGCACGGTGTAATAATTACCTTTTAGTTCCTAGCAGAGATCCTCCCTGGCCTGTCCAGCCCCCTACATCTCCCCATTTAATCTCTTTTATCTGAGACAAGGACAGAATGAAATGGGTTTAAATTACAAAATGGAAAGGAACACAAAAGCTGAGAAGCTATTAACAGCAGTACCAGCATGCTGTTAGCCAGATTCTGGTGGTTCTCTTTTTTTTTTTTTTTTTTTTTAATGAATAGTGATGTTAGTAATTAAGTAGAGGGCAGTTAGGTTTAACTAAATGAGACTGTGATGCAAAAACAGTCCAATACTGTTTCCTTATACCAAGTCACACAGAATGTGTAGAAAAACACCCATACAGCGTACTTTTTAGTACGAGACACTAAGGCGCTTAGCAAGTCCCAGTCTCTTGATTACAATCTAAATCAGAGGCGTTCGGTCCTAGACCAAATGGACTGGAACAAAAATAATCTGTGTAGTACACCATTATCACGACAACTCTTCAGTGTGTTTACATTTCAGCGTTTACCTGAAAAGTGCATTCTGCATCAACAAATGGTTTGAACATAGTGCATACAAAACAAATAAAATCGATACAATATATGAAAATTTGTACACACATATCCGATACGGATAACTAAAGGGGGCGGTACCTGCCGATAACGATTAATCAACCGACAGTTTTTAAAATTGATACCGAATGAAAACATAACACTCTAATTAAAATAATTCTGAACTTTATTGTTTAATAATACTGTACCATGAAAATTTACTGTACTTTTTAAAATGAAAGAAATATATAAATATTAATATACACTACCGGTCAAAAGTTTGGAGATACTTGACTGAAGTGTTTCTCATGATCTTAAAAACATTTTGATCTGAAGGTGTATGATTAAATGTTTGAAATCGGTGTTGTAGACAAAAATATAATTGTGCCAACATAATTTCTTTAATTAGAAAACTAACATTTTATTTACAAAAAAAAATTAAAATCTTTTTTTTTCTTTTTTAAGCAACCGATAAGTGTCCGGCGTAGGTGGGAACTCATTTAATACCGTTTAAAAAGCATCTCAGGGAAATTCCTTAAGAAATCGGTTGAGAAAATACCAAGAATACATTTCTGGAAATTCTAAGCAAAAAGGGTGTCAACTTTGAAGATGCTAAAATACTAAATTATTTAGATTTAGTTCATATTATTCACATTTTTATCACAACATAATTCCCATAGTTCCATTTGTGTTATTCCAGAGTTTTGATGACTTTATTATTATTTTAAAATGTGGAAAAAATAAATAAAAAGAAAGAATGAGTGTGTCTACTTTTGACCGGTAGTGCATATGAACTATTAATAAATATTAAAGTCAATAAAAGATTTACATCCAAACTGAACCAAAATGTAACAAATAAAAATAGAGACCTCCAAAATGAATCAAAAACACTTCAAACACAACAACAAAATTGGTCAGCGATAGTTTTTATTTTGCCTCTAGAGGCCGCTCTCGTACTATATAACGAAAGAGGACCCTTCTCAGCCACTCCTGCAACAAACGCAACCGGGAAAAACTCTCAGTATGGCAAAACCGATCAATCGGTCGACCTCTATTACACTGTGGAACTGAAATAGATTTAATTGGGATTATATGTCATAAAAAACAACAGAAAAGCATGCACCCAATAGTCCAGAGAGCGCAAGTTCGATTGACACTGATTCCTGGTTGTGCTCTCTGGGTGGGAGGGATGGAATACTCTCTTTCCTCCATCAATCACAGTGACACTAGACAACATTAGGCGTCTATGAGCTCATGTATGAAGATGTCTCTGTTACACCACGCCATGCCACAACATGAGCAGCAGTTAAAAAAGATGCAGTTGGCGGTTTCACATGTCTCAGAGGAAGCCTGTGATAGCCTTCTCCCTCCATGGTTAGTGGATGTCATAATAGGAGTGTAATTGCAGTTAGACAGTCTGACGGTTTTGAAGAATTATACAGTACAGTATATAGCAGCACATTTTGTCAGCAACTAAATTAACGGTGCTGAGTTTATTCCTCTATTCTGCTCACTAAAAGAATAATGATAATAATAATAACATTAATCTTTAGAACTCGTATTCTAAATTAATTTGGTGTGCAGGATTAGAAACTTTACCCAGACAGGGGTTTGTAACCCCTGCTCTAAATTGAAACAACACACAAACACATGTTCAAGGCAAAGACTGTCAAGTAATGGGGAATTGCATCAGACTAGTTAATTGACTGTGTTCAGCTGGGTGAATTCATCTGTGACTGGATCAAACCAACATTATCCACACATGCTGGATCAATATAGAGATCGATACTGGATGGAAAGTTGAAACTGGTAGTTAATGCAGGGCCTCGCTTAATCTCCAAACGCTCTTAATTCTCTTTTCGATCGGCCGTCCCCGTCCAGATTCATGGTGGATTAAGATTTTATCTACTCCATTGACAAAAGTAATTAATGTAATCAGTAAATAATTACTTTGGACATGTTTATCTGCATGACCCTAACAGTTTGCACATGTTGTCTCTGGCAGTCGTCGCCCCCTGTCAGCGCAGAGCGGAACTGCAGCCTACACAGTCAGGTTTATTGGTTTAAACTAATCTGGTAATCCGTGTAATCTGTCTGACGCAGCTAAACATAATGAGCGTACTGTAAGATCAGAGGTCACAGCGCAGCATCTTTGGCATTTATTTGGCATTTGGCACTGTGATCCCCTGACCATGACACATTCACACGACATTACAGTGAGCCTTTTCAGGATGCTCAGTGGGACGTTGATGCCCTCTAGTTTTCATATTTTACTCGTGTCAGTAGAATATTAAACACACTTTTTACATTCACATAATAAGACCACAGGATTCTTTTTGTATAGGCTGAACATGATATTTGCGTTATATGTGCTCTGTACAGTATTTATTGTGCTACATAGTAATATTAAGAGCTCAGTGGGCTTCAAAGGGCTTTAAAAACCACCAGCAGGATGCACCAGTACAACATAAACTCTATTATAGCTTAGTTTGCACGAAAATAGCCAATAGGCTCGAGTTTACAGTCTACTGAAAATGAACAGTTGCACCAAATAGCGTAGTTTTAACACTGCATTAACCTTTCACCTTAAAACGCACACCTTTTCTCTGTGAATGTGACATCTGCTGTAAAAACAAAACTACTCAATAATTCTTTCCAAGGAGAAAACAGTGCATGTTTACTGACTATACATGTGCTTTGATTTCTTTTTAATTATTTCTGTGAAGCTGAATCAGACATTTTTTGATTTATTTATGTTTTACTGCCAATATTGCTGCTATGCTTACTGCTACTACACTGCTCAATAGTTTACAGCCCATGTTCTGTGTATTTATTGTCCTGCACTCGTCTCACACTGCTGTGTATTTGCACTTTATGTACATAGTCCTGCGTACTGTTGTGTTGCACCACGGTTCTGGAGAAAACAATGTATACAAGCTATAGAGACTCCACAATAAAAACCCACTTGATCTGACTTGATTTCTTAATGTGGGAAGTATTTTTGTGGTTTATGACAAGCAGACTTGGCCACCTCACTGAAATATCATGTTTCCGGCGTGCACAAGGTATCATAGCTTTTTTTTTTTTTTTTTCTATTATTTATTTTTTTTACGAGCACTTATGTGATTGCACAAAATGTCATGGGACAAATGATTATTGGCACGAAAATACATTACAATATATATTTAAAGCATTTTACCATTAATGTAATGTTGTATTTTATTCGTTAAGTGAATTCAAATAGAGATTTAAGATGTGTGTGTGTGTCTACCTGTCCCTTATAGAAGCCCTCGAAGCCGTCGTTGACGGCGAACATTTTGTGCCCCTCGGTGATGCCCACTCTGACGGCAGAGCGCACGGCCGCATTCATGCCCGCTGCCGGAGCACCAACATTCAACACTGCCACGTTGAAGTTGCTCTAAAGAGAAATAGAAGAGAAAACAGACAGCATGATGAACATCTGACTTTTTAAAAATCATTTTAATCACTTTTGCATCAAAATTCCTCAGATAACAAGCTACAGCATATGATCTATTTGAGGAATAGTTAATAAGCACACCAGGTCTGAGTGTGTCAGCAGTTCATTTACTTGCATTACTATCCCACGTATTTCATTAGAAATAGCACCAAAACACAAGAAAGGCCAATCTGTAGTAACACTTCCGATGTGATAAAGTTTAGGTGTGGATGATAGGAAATGATTCAACTTTGGGTATCGCAACCTTCTGAATCCCCCAAAAAACGGTTAACATACTGTGTTAGTGGTCTTAGCAGGGACTTGTGTTGTGTTTGTTAACTTTTGGATACTTGTTCTGTGTGGAAGATGTGAGGTAGAGTTAGAGTCAGTAACTTGATGTAATGATGTAATGGCATCAGTATTTACACAGGGAAAGTGTCATGCCTCTAAAACTGAATTTTCTCTTGTTTAGTGTTTTCAGTAGAGCACTTTTTCAGTTCTGTCTAGATCACTGCCTGTAAAGACAAGCACATTTGTTTATGCCCAAAAATCAGGGGACAGAAAATGCTGAGTGACGAAGCAGGTGCCATTTTCCCCCTTGTTGTCAATTGCAAAATGATTTAGCATAAAAGCAAGAGAATTTAATATATATATATATATATATATATATATATATATATATATATATATATATATATATATATATATATATATATATATATATATATATATACACACACATACATATATATATATATATATATATATATATATATATACACACATACATACACATATACATATACACACACACACACATATGTAGAGAGAGAGAGACAGAGAGAGAGAGAGAGAGAGTTTAGATTAACATGGTAATACAATATGGTGAAATTCAAATACACTTCTAATATTAATTGTGTAATATATTACGGAAACTGATGATCGTGAAATGAATCCTAGTCGTGTTAGTCACATGTTTCTTAGTTTAATAACATGGGTTGAATTCATTTTAAATTCTCGATTGTGATTGGTCAGAAGGCGTTGATTAATATTCTCAAGCAGCAGCTCTGACTGTAGTGCCAACTGCAAGGCAAATCACAGGTTTATAGTAATGCGCTTGTTCTTTTCATTTAAATTTAGGGCATTTTGACAGACTTACATTTATCATTTAAACAATTGAGCAGTTGAGGGTTGAGGGCCTTGCTCAGGGGCCTAACGCTGGCAGTTTGGGAGTGTGAGGATCTGAACTCACAACCTTCTGATCAGTACTCCTATGTCTTAACCACTGAGCTACCACTTCCCATTGCTAATACATTATCATTTCTATATATTTTAAATGCTGAGCTAATAATAATCAAATTCACAGAGTAGCCTGGCAGGAAGTGTGCTATCGCCTGTCTATTAACACCCTCTGAGAGTTACTATTGCCTAAGCAATGCACTAGCGAGAGAGAGAGAGAGAGAGAGAGAGAGAGAGAGAGAGAGAGAGAGAGAGAGAGAGAGAGACACTCTGACCAAAACAACAGCTCCTACATTCTCATTTATCAATCAACAAAGCTCATCTCCTCTCCAAAACCTGTTTACAAGTGCAACATGAGCCACCAGAACAAACACAAGAAAAAAGACGTGCGCATATTATTACACCTTCCTGCTGCTGGGAAACATGGGAAAAAAAGATGTGTGCATATTATTACACCTTCCTGCTGCTGGGAAATGGAGACATGGCCAATGTGACTAATGAATACACAGCCGTTTGTTCATGAGTCATAAATCACAAGAAAGCTCACACATGGAAGTTCAGATTCTGGTTTGCGGTGAGCCAGGAGCTTGTAGGTCTTTAGATTGTTCTCGAAACTCCTAAAGATGTGGAAAACAAAAATACAAAAGAAAAAATGAAATTCATTTTCAGGATTTCAGGTTGTATAGGTTTTTCCATCGTGTATCTGTTTTCCATCACTATACCTGCCACGAAGCTTTACAGCATCTTCAAACTTCTTCTCGTCCATGGCCTTCTG